>NC_056747.1:237425721-237470721 GCF_019279795.1 Protopterus annectens | reverse complement strand
TTCTTTATAAACATCGGTAACAATATAATTTACAATGAGCTTGCAATGGTTTGAAGTCCTGGAAATGTTAGTAGAATTAGTTCAGTTTTTAGATATCACTGTTCTTAACTGTGTCCTTGGGTTCTTGTACTTACACAAAGATCAAATACCTAAAGATACAATTAAGAACAGCATTCAGGTTCACAGAGGGTTCCCAGTAGGCATGGGTGTGCATCTGAGTTCGTCTCTAAGCCTAAACCAGAGCGGGTTCATATCACGTTATTGAAAGATAACGTAATTGAATGCTCAAAACATTGAAACAGCTGCATATCGAAGCTTTTATTGTGTGGGGCTGCACCCCCCCCACACCCCCGCTAAATATATATTCCAACTCCGAGATTGCACTACAGTGAGGAAAGGGCAAAGATCCCAATCTTTAACTGTACTGCAATCCCACAATGCGATTTTCGAAATGCGGCCGTTTCAAAGTTCTGAGCGTTCAATTACGTTATCATTCGATAACGTAATAGGAACCCAACCAGAGCGCTCTGGTGATAGATTATATTAGTAAACAGGTTGTAGGGGACGGATAGCTAAGATGCTGTGTGCAGATGATATGACACTACAAGCAGGCTCGAATAGGTGGACTGCAGTTCAAAACTGAAGGCACTTGGGATGAAACAAAGTACAGCTAAGACAGTGGCCACGGCAGCAAATGGAGGAAATGGAAACTGAAGTAAAAGGCAAAATAGTAGAACAGGTTAACAGTTTCAAGTATCTGGGAGGTTGAGGAGAAGCGAAGTCTGAATGAGGAGGTGAAAGATAAAATGACAGGTAATGCAGCCAACTGGCACAGAATACCATGGGATCATGGGTAGTATATTGCAAAAGAATTACAAAGATGACAAATAAGGTATACAAAACAATGGTGTAAACAGTGGTTCTGTATAGCACAAAAACCTTAGCAGTGAAGACATGCCAGCTGAGGAGGCTTGAGGTGATAAGATGAACAGGAGGATTCAAACTGTGGACAACAGAAAGAAATGAAGACATCAGAGCAGAAGCGACAGTAACCCCTGTCTTAGAGAATGTCAAGGAAAACAGATCACAGTGTTTTTTTTGGTCATGTGCACAGGAAATCAGAAGACAATTTGGTAAAGAAGATTTGTGAAAGACAAGAATAATACAAAAGGAAATAAGGATGTCCAGCCAAGGGATACACAGATTGTGATAATCAGGCATGACTGCTAAATAAGTTAGGGGAGTGCGACTGATTTGACAGACGTGGCAACAACTGAAATGGCACCCCAAACCCATGTACAAAAAAAAAAAATGAGAAAAAGGGGGGTTATGATGAGAATAATGATAATACACAAAGACTGAACATTGGGACACGCTTATGTTTCACAGATAGTTATTATTTATACTGGGAAAAAACAGTGATATGTTGTACTTTATACTCCCTGCTCTCCTCCATTTTACTTATAGTGACTTCTACCTCTTAAAATCCTTAAATCAATTAACATTCTTTCTCACCTTTCCACCTTGAATGGCAATGACACAGATTTATTTATAAATTCCCATGCCAATTGAACTGAATAGTACTATACATTGAACTTAAGGGGTTTCTCACAGGCTTATTTAATATTAACTAAACATCCACAAAAACAAAAGTAGTGCTTTATAAGCTTTCTGCACTACTATAATACTACTTCAACAGTTACAATAAAAGGAATGAGGATAGATGTTCATGACTAGAGTCTGGGCACAAACCCTCTTGCAGCTAGCATAAGCCACAATAATTACGTATATCTCAATACAATTCTATATGTAGCATGTGCTGCTGGCCATTGTTCCAGGATAGACTGCATGGTGTAAGTATGCAAATACAGAATATGTATGTGTAAGCAGCTCAACAGTGGTCAAGATGCACAAAGCTGAGATCAGCTCTTCACCATAATATATTGGAGAACAGCTACATAATCTGTCTTTTGTAGCATGCATGCTTCTCATTGCTGGTTAATGGAGTACAAACTATATGGGATGAGCATGGGAAGTGTTAGCATACACTGTCATGCACTTTTCATTATGTACTTATAGTTGCCATTCATGCATCATTCTATATGTATGTGAGCTATGTATTGGATATGCAATATTTATGCCATATAGACTACTATACTGCCCACCAGGATGCAAACGAGGTACAAAAATCACAAGTTTTATGAATCATTCAGTTAATTACTGTACAACAATAACTCTTCTAATGTTTGCAGGACTGCTGGGCTCTTTGCCTGATTTGGTAGGGACACTATGCACCAAACCTATGTTTTATTTATTTTATTTATCCTTCATGACAAGGAATGGCTGATGGTGAATCATAACACAAGGGATTCTTCATTAATTCAAGGCATGGAGTCCATAGTATTATCTGGAAACAGTCTTTTCTGCCTACATTTTAACCTTCCTCCACTTTATAATCATCAAACAACTGTGAATTCTTTCAAAATTGTCCCTGACTTTTTAAATCACTGTTTCTGTTTGCGAGGGATCTGGTAACCCGTATTGGATGGAGAAGCAGTAAGTGTGAACATTTCATGTTGACACCCACTCTATCATAAATAAGGTCTTTCTTGCTCTACTATATCTTTTTTTTTTTTTTTTTTTTTGGAGCAGCTATTTTTCATTACTAGAATAAAAATATAAAATGCTGCTAGACTCTACTGTTAAATCCTGCCCCAGCTGATGTACTACAGTTTAACAATTTTTCTTTTTTTGAATTTTTGCATTATGCCACAGGTAATTATTGTGTGTGTTGTGGGGCAGTAGATTGAAAGTTATATTCAGTGACCTTAATTGTGGATTTTTTTTACAGCTATGCCTTTAGTTCCTCATCAGTTCAAACCGATATTCCTGGATTTCAGTAATTAATGGGGGGTGGTGGGAAAAATAGTGTGCAAACAATATGTAGAGACTTCCCACAGAGGATTTGTTTAGATCTTTGCCTTGTGCTTCAGGCTTCTGATGAAATGATTTCCATTCTGCTGTCAGTGTAAGCTGTTCTTCTGGGAATGCAATCCAGTGTTAATTGTACTGTTTTAAATATCATATTTGTTTTAGTCATTTCAGCTCTTCGTCAGTTTTGCCTGCCATTCTCTGTTTTGTGTATCATCAGTTACTTTCACATTGTTTTGCTTTTCTTGAGTCAGTTTCTTTCTACTTGAATTTAACAAGTTTGATTGATATATTTTTTATAACTTGACTCAGAACTTCCAAGCAGTGAGAAGATTAGGGGAAACTGTGAGTCTAGCATGAACTTAGCTTTTCTGGTGTTCTCAGCACTATTGAAATGTGATTTGTTTCTGTAAAAGCAATCACATTTCCCCACTAAAGATTTATTTACGTTCTATCTTTTAGAAAAAAATCTCTTAAAATTTTAACTTGTTTTTTACGTTTGTATAAATAATTGTTAAATCACTTGATCTGATAAATGCAAAGTACATGTTTACTGCACGGTTATAGAACAAAAATTTCCTGCCTGTTATTTGGACCAAAATGTTGAAATGTTGAGCTGTTCAACAACCAGTACAACCATTATTTATTCCATTTTTCCAGCTAAGCAAGCTTGAAGTTCTCTTAATTGCGGACTCTGTAAGAAAAGTGCCAACTATATAACTTTGTGAAGTACAAAGTAAAGGAAAGACTAAAGCACAGCTTCTAATAGTTTGCCATTTAATACAGCGCATCAATAGATTTACTAAATACAGTATTTTAGTAGTGCAAATCAGTATATCCTAGTTTAAGAAATGAAGGGGTTGGGAGGGGTGGCTTAATGGCTAAGATGTTTGCCTTACAAACACAAGGTGCAGGGTTTGAGTCTCACAAGGGATAACTGGCTAAGCTTAAAATGGCTCGCAAGGGCAGTTAGCTTAGTACTAAACTATGAAACTATGAAGATGCAGACAAAAGAGGCAAGTATAATAAAATATTTTTTCTTTAAATAATACAGCAAATGCAGGACACTGGACAAAAGTGATTAAGATGTCCACTGCGAATTACTCCTGTATAAAACCCATCTTCAAAGTTGCAGCACAATGAAGTAATCCAGTTACACTGGGAATAAGTATTTCTGAATCCCATTAGCTGAACGTTTTCTTAAGTTCAGCTTTAAATCACACGTGACATGAACAGCTATGCATTGCTACAGGAAGAGCCGCTGATTTACTAAGTGAACCAATTAATGAAAGGTCTATTTGCACCTTATGAGAAACCTTGTGAAACTAAATTAGAAAGCCATTGAAAGTTTTATGCTCACTTAGTAGTAAGCACAGATGCTACCAGAAATATATACTCTTGGGTCCTTGTAAAGATGTTTATATACAAACTTCAGCCATATGAAACTAAAGCCAATCAAGTATAAAAAGGATGCAGGAAAAACAAATTAAAAAAAATCCTTAAGAAACAGCACATACTTCCAATAATTACTGCGTCTTCAAGTTAAAATTTAGCACTGTTCAGCTTCAAGCATCATAACTTCATAGGTTCATACGTAAATACTAGGCTAGCTGCCCTTGCAGGCTATTTTAAGCCTAGCCAATATTTCTTTCAAATGTGAGAATCAAACCCTGTACCATGTGACTGTGAAGTAAGCACCTTAACCATTATACCAACCTCCAATCCAAATGGTCATTCTAAGACAATGCAATTCTAAGAATTGAAAAATGCTGTCTCCCAGGACTGGGGAGGATTTGTTGCCTGGGAAAAGTTATTTTTTTTTTTAATTTCTCTTCAATGAACTGACACAACAGCCATTCTAGTAGCATTCTAAATCCCTGCAGATTCAAGATTCAGTTATTTAATTATTGAGTACAATGACTTTGGGATGTATCTCACTAAAATGTAAAGGCCCCAAAGGTTCCTAATCAAAAATATCTCCTAAAGTTTCTGAGCTGCCAAGAGAGGCTGGAAACTCTATCCCTTTATTCAGTGTCTGACAGACTTTTGAGGGGGGCTGATCTTTCTCTTACTGTTCCAATAGGGACTCAGTTGTCCTGAATCTCTTGTTTCTTTACAAGTCCATTATCTCCACCAGTACTAGAACCAAGGACCTAAATATTAAGCAACACATACATGGGACAGGTTTATAATCCAGATACTCCCACATTTCTGGAATAAATAGTGATGCTCATTTATCTTCTTTTAAACATAAGCTACATAACTGGATGGGTGTCCATAAATTTACTCTGGGACTGACTGATATACCCTCCTGGAGAAAGGAGATGCAGCCTGGTTGGGGGGGGGGGGTACTGACAAGGTGATAACAGTCATGAGACTCAGTGGCATTGGAATTTCCATATGTCCATGAATCTAAGCTATAAACTCTGGTTTACTATCAATTTGTCGACACACTATTTGGTAACTGCTGACTTTTTCACTGCTTGTCAGTTGTCACAGGCCAATTAATCCTTTCACTAGGTTTTTATTAAATATTTTCTGAAAACACCGTCAGCAGTCAAATCTAAAGTATATGTGCTACCTACCACCACCCCCAAGATCGTGCCAGAAATCCATTTCCATCATTTTCAGTCGAATCCCTTGGTCTGTTGGCCATGATTGTAGTATGGGACTTAAACGAGACCTCATCCAAATTTTGACAGCAGCCATTTTAAACACAGGGATGTCTGACTATTGACAGCTTTATCATAAGCGCCATCTCTTTTAAGAATTAGTTCTGGTTGTTTCAGAAAGATGAATTGTATGTATTGAAACCTATGTTATCAACATCTGGTGCTAAAGAGAATCATAACACATGGAACTGGCTTTACTTTTTTGCTCTCTCTGTTCTTTATGGATGAGGAGGATGTTTATGTATTTATTTATTGACATCTGTTTACCAGGAAAGTCGGAGTGGGCTATGGAACCCATTTTCAGTGGATACCCGGGGATAAAAGCTCAAATAATTTTATAATAATATATAACCACAAAAAAACACCAAATAAAACAGGAAATGATGGAACTTTAGTGCTCCAAACAGTTTAATAATGCTTTCATCTAAAAGACTTCTTCAGAAAATAATCAAGTCACTTAACACAGCTATTTAAATAAGAACAAGTAACCAATCACATTTCATATTTAATTAACACACATAAAAAATACAAACATCAAATTTACATACAAAACTCACATAAACTTTAACTGTATGAACTAAAACTATATAAATCTGCTTAATTTTCAGTGTCCCATTTTTTAAAAAACACTTAATATTTACTGATTCATTTAGACTTGGGAGTGTGTCAGCATTTAACTTAATCTGCCACTTAGTTTCTAAACCTTCTAAATGGCTTTTATAATCCCCACCCCTCAGATCTTGAGGCAAAAAATCTATAACAGAAAACACAAACTTTTTATATTTATAACAAATAAGAGTATGTTTATATAAAGCTCTGTTATGATCTTTACTTTTAATAGCATAAAGATGTTCCTTAACCCTTTTTTCTAAGGAGCGTGTGGACATACCAATATAAAAGGCAGGACATCCTGAATATAAACCTATGTATACAATACCAGAAGTCTTACAGGTAAATCTATGTTTCAAATAAATAGCATAATTACAAAATTCTAAAAACACAAAAGAACTTTCTAAAATGAACCTACAAATATTATACATCCCACAAGTGAACACCCCTTTCTGTTTGCTTGTAATAGTCTCTTCCACGTGTTTCATTCTTCTCTAATAACCTTTTAAAATTCATATTCCGCTGATGTACAAACTTAGGCTCTTCACCTACAACTTTATAAATATCAGGATTACCTTTTTGTAAAACTTTCCAATTTCTTCTTATAATTTCCTTAATAGAATTACTATCACAGGACATATCCAATAAAAACATTGGACTACTGTTAGAAAAATTAATCTTATTATTTATATTACTATAAATACTTTCTTATTTACACACAATCACATTTTACAAGACTACAGGACTGCATTGATATTTCTGGTTGCAAAGATTAGTGAACGATTGTGTTAAAGGGTAATATGGCTTAATAGTAGTCATAGAAATGAGCATGGAGTAAATCCTGTGACTAGCAGAAAGGATAAACAAATACTAGAAGTGGAGTTGTCCAGTGCAGGTTATAAATGCTTACATTAAAGAAGGGGAAGAAAGTTAGTAAGAGAAATGAGAGTGGACGAATGAATGAAACCAGGTAGAGGAGATTAGAGTGGTGTTGAGATTCAAGTAGTAGGGGAAAAAACAGGTTGGGGAGGAATAGAATGGAGATGAATAAAAAAATGAATGTAACCTAAAACAAGTATCTTGTACCGGATCTACTTCAGTAGATCGAACATATTACAAGTTTGAACCAAGTATGGCCGAGACCATATGTTCAAACTTGTAATAGTTTGAACACTGAAGGAAAAAAAGAAAGAAAAAAAAAGAAACTGCTGTAGCAGGGGGGGGGGGGTGGTATGTCCCCCTGCACCCCCTACACCTCCCTTACTTAAATATACCAACTCCGAGATTGCACTACATTGTGGAAATAGGAAATCTTCCCGTTCCGCTCTGTACGCAGATCCCCATTCAGTCTGTTTGGACTTTTAAATGTTCGAAGTTATGGTCTTGGCCATATTGTCTTCAAACATTTAAAAGTTCAATCTACCGAAGGGGACCCCTTGTACCTCAGTAAAGTTATAGTACTATCAAAAAGTAGCTAAATGCAAAATGTTTCTTTGCCACAACTGAAGGATCTTTTTTATGCAGTCTTCTGACAGATGGTAGCAGTTCTGGTTATCATATTCACTGCTAAAGACTTTGTTATGGAGAGCTTACAAAATTTTCTCTAAAACCATCACTTATTCTCTAGGGATGTTTCATTTGACATTTTCCTAGTGGACCTAGCTAACCTTTGGAATTATTACCAAAACTGTAATTTAAGTATAATATGGCCCAGGTCTAGTTTATAAGATTGACTTTTCAGAACTTTAAACTTTATATGTTTGAGATCATTATGATCGATGTTCTGAAATGTTGAACTGTTTGTACTGGGATCACGATGCAATGGGAAATGGGGAATTTTCCCTTTTCGTCACTATAGTGTGAGATTAGAGCTGGTATATAAAATTAGGATGGTATGTGTGGGGGGTACAAGCGGTTTACCCCTGCATGGAAACACTCTTTCTGGTGTTAGTTTGTTTTTCATCTTTTCAGAATATTGATCATATGATCGTCACTATATATATGCAGCTTGATGTTGTAAAAAGTCGATCATCCAAACTAGATCCCACATAGCTCCTATTTTAAAGGACAGTTGTGTCTAAGCATACTTAGTGTAAAAGCAGATCTTTCAGGAGTAGTCAGCATAATAACATATCATATAAGTTGTATCCTATATTACCACCATCATCTCTCAACTTGACACTATAAAAAGAAGTGGCTTCCTATCCCGTAGGTACCAATGCAAGTGTGCACATGGTTCCTGCATATATCCAACTTTACTACACATTCTTTTCAGTTCTAGGCAAAATTCTCTAACAAGGACAGACATATGGATGAATACACAAATAAACCTTCTTATATGTGGCCAATATACATATAACGTTTGTGTATGTGGTGTAAAGCAACAAACTGATACTTGTCCAATGTGTGATGAATTATTACAAATAGAACAGGAATGTTTAAAGTATAGGATAAAGGCCTTTTGATCAAATAAAGTAAAAATAGCTAATGAACAAACTAATCCAAAACAACATTTATGGCATCCATGTACAATACAGCAAATAAGATAATTATGTTTGTGAGAGTAAGTAGCAAAGGTTCCTAAGAAGGAATGTGCGCTGAAAGGGTGCAAGATAGTCTTTTTAAGTGAAAAGTTTTATAGTAGCCTGCTGCTGGTCATGTAAAAAGCAGTATATAGATAAAATCCAAGTTCACTGTGAGATTCACATACACAGTCACTCGCATGTGACATGTGGAGCTGTATCACATGATCGACTTTTTAAAAAGTTGAACATATGCAAAAACACAAAGGCAGTGTTTTAACAGGGGGGCAAGTCCCCCTGCACCCCTACCCTACCCGCAAATTTTAAATACATACATATATATATACATATATATATATATATATATATATATATATATATATATGGTTCCCCTTCATATGATCGAATTTCTCTAAACTCGAAAGTCATAAACTCAAAACCAGAATCTCGAATTTAGAGAAACTCAAACATGAAAGGGACAAAAAAAAAAACAAATTAACACCTTTCAAATGTTTTCGCAGGGGAGCTTTGCCCCCCTGCACCCCCACACCCTCCCTACTTAAATATACCTACTCTGAGATCACACTATAGTGAAGGAAAGAGAAATCTCCCATTCCACGCTATACGCGTAAGCGCAAAATAGAAGATTTTCCATTCCTCCACTATAGTGCGGTCACGGAACATTCACATTTAAACTGCTAGGGTACAGGGGGACCTGGCCCCCTGCAATAAGATAAGTTAACTTTTTATTTTTTTTAAACCTAAGGCTCCCATTCATAATTTTGAGTGAATGGAAGCTCGAAATTCTGGTCTCGAGATTATATATTTCGAGTTTCCATCCATTCGATCTTAGGTTCATAGGTTCATACTAGGCTATCTGCCCTAGGGCATTTATAAGCCTAGCCAGAGTGTGTTTGGCTTTCGCCACCCATTTTAAATTAATTTTGCTATGCCTTTTTTCGAGGTTAGTGCCTCTGTCTAACAGTGACACAGAAGGGATACCCGGGGTAAACCTACGATCTCCCATCCACTCATCAAGATTCCTCTTGAAGAGAGTCAATGAGGGACTCTGCCTAACCTGGACTGGGATTTTAATCCAGAGTGAAGGAAGCCTCTGGGTTATGAATCTGTCCCACCAGCATGTCCTATTTATTTCAGTGCTGAGGTTCAAGTCTCTCGAGCGCGTAGCTCGATGGGATTTGGATTTTCTGAGGTGCAGCATGTCCATTAATTCCGGGTTGGACATGGCTTTATACGTCAGGCACAGATCGCCTCTGAGCAGGCGGTATGCCACTGAGTAGAGCTGGAGTTTCTTTAACCGGGCAGCATATGGCATCTGTATGAGCCCTATGATCCTCTTGGTGAGGTACTTTTGGGGTCTTTCCAGTTGCTGCAGGTGTCTGGTAAGGTACGTCCCAAAAGGGGCATTGTACTCAATTACGGGCCTAATGAGGGATGAGTAAAGAGGCACGATGACCTCCCCTGATCTAGATGTGAATCCCTTCATGATTAGGTGGGCTATATAAAATGTTTTTCTAATCACTTTGGCCACGTGGTTGTCAAATGAGAGATTGCTGTCAACTTGGGTCCCCAGGTCCCTAAATACTTCTTCTGTACTTAATGGATTTCCACCTATGTGGAAATTTGTGGGCACTTTGTTTTTGCCAAAGGGGATGACTATACACTTTTTGGCATTTAGCTTGAGGCCATGGCTCTGGCACCAGTTGTCTGTTTCTATGAGGCCCTTTTGGAGGATGCTTGTGTTGGCTGGAGAGTCGATTATGGCACCCAGTTTGCAGTCATCTGCGAACTTAGTCAGCCACAGTCCTTCCGTGTTGGCCTGTACCTCTGAGAAATATATACCGAACAAGAGAGGTCCCAGGACTGAGCCTTGTGGGATGCCACTTGTAACTGGTTTGGAGTCTGACATGGCTCCAGCAATTCTAACCATGCGGGTTCTGTCCTTGAGCCAGTTTGGCACCCATCTAGTGACATAGGGGTTTGTATTTAAGCTGGTGAGCTTATCTATAATGCCTGAGTGGGGTATTGTATCAAAGGCTTTTGTGAGGTCCAGGTAGGCTGTGTGGACCACCTTCCCCTCATCAATGGCCTTGGTGACTGTTTCAAAGAAATCAACCAGGTCTAAGAGGCAGGATCTGCCCTTAACAAAGCCGAACTGGGTAGGATCCAGTGTCTGTAGGTCCCCAATATCTTTATTTATGAGGTCCATGATGATCCTTTCCATAGCTTTGCAGACCAAGCTAGTCAGGCTTATGGGGCGATAGTTTCCAGGATCTGTTGAGGCACCACCTTTGTGGAGAGGGACCACTGTTGCTGTACGCCACTCTTTGGGTACATATCCTGTAGTAAGGCTGAGATTGAACAGTAGTTTTATGTTTGGGTTTAGCTCTTCTTGGGGTTCATGTAGGACACAGCTCGGGACACCGTCTGGTCCCATTGATGCTGTGTTTTTTGCTTTGGAGAGGGCAGCTCTTACCTGAGCATCTGAGATGTCAGGGGGGCAGCACTCTGCTGGGATAAATATTTGCCCTTTTGGTAGGGAGGGGGGCAAGAAATTTGCGCTGAACCTGTCAGCTAGGATGTTGGAATGTCTGTGGGTTCGGTGTATTTTTTGTCATTTTGGACTAATTCTGAGCATATCTGGGAATTCCCACCCAGGTTCCTAACATAACTAAAGAAAGCCTTGTGATTATCCTTAGTGTCCTGTGCAATTTTTCTCTCGAAGCTGGCCTTAGACGATTTTATGAGTGCCTGTAGTTTTTTGCTAATACTGATCAGAGATGCCTTCCCTTTTTGGGATTTTGCTCTATCATGTAGTAGCTTCCTCCTTCTATTGTATAGTTTGTTTATGGCTGGGGTCCACCAGACAGGACATCTGCCTTTGGAGACTTGGGTCTTGGTTTTATTTGGGATTGCATGATCCATGCATTCCTGAAGGTGTTCATAGAATGTGTTTATAAAGGATTCTGCGGTCTGGGCCGTATTTTCCACAGGCCCGGGGGCTTTGAAGGATTCCACCTCAGTTTTGAGGAGTGTGAAATTTGCTTTAGAGAAGTTTTTCACTGTGGTTTTCAGGGCAGGGGGTGGAGTTAGGATGTGAATATCCAGTGAGATTAGTTTATGGTCTGATCTTACCAGTGAGGGATACACTTCTGGTCTGGAGCATAGAGTCCCCATGTTGGTGATGATCAGGTCCAGTATGTTTTTCCCTCTTGTGGGAGAGGTAACAAGTTGTTGCATAGCATTTGAGTTTATAAATTCTAGGAACCTTTGGGCTAGGGTGTTGGAGCTAGAGTAATGCTCCCAGTCTATGTTTGGGTAGTTGAAGTCGCCCAATATAATGGTGCTTGGAGACACCTTCATATTTTCCAGTGTTCTCAGGAAGGCCGAGTGGGGTTCCTGGGTTTGGGAGGGTGGTCTGTAGCAGGCTATAAACTGGAAGGCAGTTTTACTCGCTGTTAGTTGCACATGGATAGTCTCTGATGCTTTGTGCTGTGCCACCAACCTGGAGGTGTGGGTATCTTTGATGAATATTGATACTCCCCCTCCTTTTGTGGTACGGTCCATGTTTTGGGGCTGAAAAGCATGGTATGAGGTATAACCTGGTAGTGCTGGGGTGCTCTCGGAAGCCTTGAACCAGGTTTCTGTTACTGCACAGATATCGATGTTCTCCATGCTAAGGAGAGTTTCGAGTGCGTGCATCTTGAGGTTTAGACTTCTGGCATTGAGTAGCATTACTCTTAGTTTCTTATCCCTTGTGATACCTATGGAGGTGGGTTTGTCTTTTGAGCCTTGCCTAAAAAAGGCACTATGGGGGTAGCAAGAGCCTTTGCCAATATCCAAAAGCCCAGGGGTGACAGGTGCAAGCCGTCCCTAGTGAAGCATCGTGGCTTGTCGAGCATGTCATCCCAGGCTGACAGGCATTGGATCCCCTTTGAATGACACCAATACTTAAGCCAATTGTTGAAATTGATCATCTTGTCTTCATATTGTGGCATCATTCTTGGTGAGGGTAAGATGCTACTCAAGGTCAGGGTCATACCGGCCTGAGCTATATGCTCAGAGAGCTCCTCTATGTCTCTTTTCATGTAGTCCAGGGAGGTACATCTCAGGTCATTCACACCAGCATGGACAATGACAGAGTCATATTTGTACTTGCCTTGGAGTGACCTGAGTGCTTGTGTTATGTGGCGGATCCTAGCGCCCGACAGGCAGCTCACCGTGACCTTCTCCTTGTTCAGCCTGGTGAGCAGGACGTCAGTGTGCCTGACGATAGAGTCACCTATTACAAGTGTATCAAGTGTGTTGTTTAGCCTTAAGGGCTGTGACTGTTCGGCACACTGGCTTTGTGAGCTATGTGTTGCACGTGTTTTGTTTTGGGGTAGCGGTTTCTTGGGTGTCTGCTTTGGAGGTCTCTCCTGCTTAGGCAGATTTTTATTTAGAGCCTCCGAGTATGTTTTTGTGTGTTTATGTGTTTGGTTTGCTGTCGTGGTAGGTCTATGTGAGACTGGAATTGTAGTGAGTGTGGTTTCCTTCTCCTCCTGACTGGTTTCGCCAGTACTGAGTTGAGAGAGCTTAGCCTCCAGTATGGCTATATGGTTGCATCTCTCAAAGGTGTTGGAATTTGTTGGGAGGAGGAGAAGGTTGTCTGTGTACATGAGGCAGTTGTAACATTGCCTCAAGATTCCCAGATTCACCAGCTGGACCGGAGAGGAGATTGACAACTGATCTTTGGACATGCTAGAATAGTATTGGGAATTCCTTTATAATTGAAAAAAAGGGCCAATGGGGAACGAGGTACTCAAGGGGAGTTTGTGAGGGAGTAGTGCTTTTAATATTTTAGTGCTGACTTATATAATTGCTTTAGTGAGCAAGTGCCAGGTAACTTAAATGCAATGTGTTACAGGTAACTTAAATGCAAAAATGACAAATAGTAACTTTCAAGTGAAAGAAGGAAATAAGTACAGTAAGCAATGCAGATATCACTAGGGATCCACAGAAGTGCTGAAAAGCCACGTTTTAGGTGGAATTAGCATTTCAGGGAAATAACAAGCAAACAAACAAGCAGCATACAAATAAAGCTAGATTCAGCAGGCCTAGATCGAGTCTATGCTACAGCAAACAAGGTGTACCAATTTCAGTAAGAAACAGTTCAAATATGCAGGCACTATAAGCCTTTAACCAGAAATTCCCAGCTCAGAAGGGCAGATTCCAGCCTCTCCTCCCACAAGAGTGCAGACCACGAACCTTCTTAATGTAAAATAACTGGCCTGAAGCCCAAGTGCTTAAACCAGAACTAATACACTTTTAGAATAACAGACACTGAGCCCTCAATCAGCAGTTCACAACTTAGAAGGATGTAAGCTACCTGTCCTGCCACCACAGTGCAGGCCACAAACCTTCCTAATGTAAAACAACTGGTCTGAAGCCCAAGTGCTTAATCCAAAAGACTTAGAATGATAGCTACACTTTAATCAAGTTACTACCAAGCAGTAATAAATACAATTGAATACTTTAAAGAATGCCTGGATTAGTGCTCAAGTTATACAAACAAAGCTAGATTCAGCAGGCCTGGATCTAGTCTATGCTACAGTAAACAAGGTGTACCAATTTCAGTAAGAAGCAGTTCAAATATGCAGGCACTTTAAGCCTTTAACCAGAAATTCCCAGCTCAGAAGGGCAGAGTCCAGCCTCTCCTCCCACAAGAGTGCAGACCACAAACCCTTTTAATGTAAAATAACTGGCCTGAAGCCCAAGTGCTTAAACCAGAATTAATACACTTTTAGAATAACAGACACTGAGCCCTCAATCAGCAGTTCCCAACTTAGAAGGATGTAAGCTACCTGTTCTGCCACTACAGTGTAGACCACAAACCTTCTTAATGTAAAACAACTGGCGTGAAGCCCAAGTGCTTAAACCAGAATTAATACACTTTTAGAATAACAGACACTGAGCCCTCAATCAGCAGTTCCCAACTTAGAAGGATGTAAGCTACCTGTCCTGCCACCACAGTGCAGGCCACAAACCTTCCTAATGTAAAACAACTGGTCTGAAGCCCAAGTGCTTAAACTAAAAGGCTTAGAATGAGTTACACCAAGCAGTAATAAATACAATTAGGGAAATATATATATATATATATATATATATATATATATATATATATATAGATTATATTTCCTGATCCCCACTGTACTGCAACCTCAGGACAATTCACTGTTTGAGCGAATAGGAATACATTTGACTTTTTATGAGTTCGATCATATGAAATTTGACACTTTCAAAAATCAATCGTTTAACATAGACCCGTGACATACATACCTAGAAATAGTTTGGAGTAGATCAGCTACAGCTATCTTAAGGATGTGGTAGGAAACTATAGCTGCTGGTGAAAAGCCACAAGCACACTCGAGGGCCATGCATATTACACACAGAACTAACTGTGGGACCAGTGTGGTGTAGTAGCGCTAACCACTGTATTTGGTATTACAGTTACATACTGATAATGATCAAGGACCATTATGTAGGATTTAAATCATAGTATATCAAGAGAGAAATGCTGCCATAATATCTAGATTGTTTAAACAGTATAAAAAAATAGTGCATAATTTAATGGTAATGTATAACCAAGACAGTGAAGAAGTAATGCAATTTATCATTAGAGTAAATTTTTGTCAGTAGTGATGTTTTCAAAGCAATGATACATTAAGTATTGTGAAGAAAATCCATTTTAGACACAAAGAAATATAGAAAGTTAAGAGAGTCCCCACGTAAATAAGTGGGGGATGGTGAGAAAGTAGCTTTACTGTTACAGTGACTAGTTTTTGAAGATTTACTGTTATGCTAAGCATTCTTACATACAACTGTACTATTTTCTCTTGAGAGACTGCTTAGAATACAAAGTGACAACTACATTCATACAAACAGAAGACAGGAAAATATGTAGTCTTAATATAATTTGTTTGGCAATTGTATGTTATCTTCTAGGAATAACATACTTTATTAATGAGATGAATACAGAGTGTAACACATAACGGAAATATTAATAATCAGTTGTCAGATGTGTTATAGGCATCTGTATGATCTAGTTATTTAATATTAAATGTGACAGTCAGCTTGGTAGTTTAGCACTGGGATTAAGACCATGAACTATTAATAAGCTTCATCTTGTCCCTGGTTCGATTCCCTTATTCTCCACTTGTTAACCAAATAAGTATGAGCAGGTCACTTAATTAAACAGTTTTCCTGTATCAGTCCCAAGACGAGATTATCATGTGGGCTTACTAAGTTAACAAAGAAGAAATCAAAAAAAGGGAAACCTAATACCCAGAATTAAAAATAATTAAATGAGATGGATTTATTGACTATCCTTTATACCACTAAGATGAAACATCATTAATGTGAATCTACCTACGTAAATCATCCTTATTTATTGATTGATTTATTTGTCTCATATGTTGTAAATGGGTAGTGGGTTGTTTTACTGACCTTTTTTCAGTCATGAGTCAGGCTAAAGTGACATATACAGGCTGGACACAGCAGACATAAACCAAACCGACTTTCTTTTCCAGCTACAACGCAAATTTTTCCCACTTACCCACAAGCTTTATAAATCTACCAAAACTAAATGGCTATCCACTGAACTGAAAATATTCTCAATCTAAGGTATGAAGCATGGCAAAAATAGAAACAACCCCCCAAAACTGAGAACAGTGTCTCCATTATAGCCTTATGTAACCTAGCCAAGAAGTCCATCTGAAGGCACAAAAGCAATCTCCGAACAAAGAATCAAATTACTGTTGTACATTCTCCCAAACCCAGAGGTGTAAACCATGGATCAAGATGATTGTCACTGCTGAAGTGACACCCCGACCTCATGTGCAAAATGGAAAAAAGGAGTTGAGGATGGATGGATTCTCCCAAACATCTTTGGAAAGAATTAATTTTCCTACAGGTAGAAAACATCCTCATGATGCCATCTCTACAAATACCATTCAATGGGGCACAACAAAACTTTCCCCAGAAGATTTTCTGAAACAATTTATGAATCTCCCATCAATAAAGACTATATGACAGACCATCATTCTACTCTTTCATTTCAAAAGCATGCATTCCAAAGAAATCACTACTCCACTTGAAAATATTCCCACTGACACTCCTCTGGGATCTGATAACCTAAACTCCTGATTCTTATATCACTGCATCTTCTGAACTTCCAATGCATATATGTCTTTCTCTCACCCATATATATAATCTATGTCTCACCCAAAACATCATGCCACAGATTGGGAAAACCCCTCCAATTAACTCCTCCCAAAACAATCCACTCCAAAAGATACCCCGCAGTATTAAAAAAAGATATTCTCCACCCAATTCCCTCACTTTATCCAAATCTTCTTAGTTTTTGAAGATTTACTGTTATGCTAAGCATTCTTACATACAACTGTACTATTTTCTCTTGAGAGACTGCTTAGAATACAAAGTGACAACTGCATTCATACAAACAGAAGAAAGGAAAATATGTAGTCTTAATATAATTTGTTTGGCAATTGTATGTTATCTTCTAGGAATAACATACTTTATTAATGAGATGAATACAGAGTGTAACACATAACGGAAATATTAATAATCAATTGTCAGATGTGTTATAGGCATCTGTATGATCTAGTTACTTAATATTAAATGTGACAGTCAGCTTGGTAGTTTAGCACTGGGATTAAGACCATGAACTATTAATAAGCTTCATCTTGTCCCTGGTTCGATTCCCTTATTCTCCACTTGTTAACCAAATAAGTATGAGCAGGTCACTTAATTAAACAGTTTTCCTGTATCAGTCCCAAGACGAGATTATCATGTGGGCTTACTAAGTTAACAAAGAAGGAATCAAAAAAAGGGAAACCTAATACCCAGAATTAAAAATAATTAAATGAGATGGATTTATTGACTATCCTTTATACCACTAAGATGAAACATCATTAATGTGAATCTACCTACGTAAATCATCCTTATTTATTGATTGATTTATTTGTCTCATATGTTGTAAATGGGTAGTGGGTTGTTTTACTGACCTTTTTTCAGTCATGAGTCAGGCTAAAGTGACATATACAGGCTGGACACAGCAGACATAAACCAAACTGACTTTCTTTTCCAGCTACAACGCAAATTTTTCCCACTTACCCACAAGCTTTATAAATCTACCAAAACTAAATGGCTATCCACTGAACTGAAAATATTCTCAATCTAAGGTATGAAGCATGGCAAAAATAGAAACAACCCCCCAAAACTGAGAACAGTGTCTCCATTATAGCCTTATGTAACCTAGCCAAGAAGTCCATCTGAAGGCACAAAAGCAATCTCCGAACAAAGAATCAAATTACTGTTGTACATTCTCCCAAACCCAGAGGTGTAAACCATGGATCAAGATGATTGTCACTGCTGAAGTGACACCCCGACCTCATGTGCAAAATGGAAAAAAGGAGTTGAGGATGGATGGATTCTCCCAAACATCTTTGGAAAGAATTAATTTTCCTACAGGTAGAAAACATCCTCATGATGCCATCTCTACAAATACCATTCAATGGGGCACAACAAAACTTTCCCCAGAAGATTTTCTGAAACAATTTATGAATCTCCCATCAATAAAGACTATATGACAGACCATCATTCTACTCTTTCATTTCAAAAGCATGCATTCCAAAGAAATCACTACTCCACTTGAAAATATTCCCACTGACACTCCTCTGGGATCTGATAACCTAAACCCCTGATTCTTATATCACTGCATCTTCTGAACTTCCAATGCATATATGTCTTTCTCTCACCCATATATATAATCTATGTCTCACCCAAAACATCATGCCACAGATTGGGAAAACCCCTCCAATTAACTCCTCCCAAAACAATCCACTCCAAAAGATACCCCGCAGTATTAAAAAAAGATATTCTCCACCCAATTCCCTCACTTTATCCAGCAGTGCCACCTGGCCTCCTCCAAACAGCATGGATTCTGGCTTGGATGAGGTACTATGGTAACAATTTTGACCATAACCAGTGACATCCTGCAAAATACTGATGGAGGCCTCATTAGAGGTGCTCTACAAATAGAATTTACAAGGCATTTTTGCCTCGTTGACCAGTATCTTCTCCTAAATTACTAAATTTTGTATTAGTCCAGACAGTACTTCCTCACTGACATAAACGTCAGAGTTAAAATAGGATCTTCCCAGTCAGAATCTGCACCCATTACCAAATGTATACTATAAGGATTCATTCTTACACTCACTTCTCCATATGCATTAACAAATGTCCTTGTGACCATCCATTCCCCTCCTCATTCTCTGCACTGAAAACATGGTACTTTTCCAATCAAGTCACTCTCACACTAACATTCAATCCCAGCTCCAGTCAAATTTACATGATCTCCACCAGTGGCTTATGGAACATAAACTACTTTTCAACCCCTCCAAGACCAAAACTATGCTTTTTAGAATGCCTCAGAAAATTCATTTAGCACCTGACTCTAACTATCCTTAACTTATACAACTATACTTTGAAAACAGCCTCCACCTTCAGTCTGTCAGTCTCTAAACTTCCAATTCCACATCAATAGAGTAAGAACAAAAATAAACTCCCTCCTCTTTTGGGCCAAAAAGATCTCTCTAGTTTTCTACCTCAACCAGCTAGGGCAGCTATCAGCAAAAGACTTCTCTTTTCTCAGTTTTAATGTCGACTATTGATTTTTACATCCACCTCCAAGAAAAACAGAGCCACACTTCAGACAATCTCCAACAGCATCTTCTGATTAATTGTAAGCTCACCTTTCTGAAGCCAAAAGGCTATCAATAAAACAAAGCTCTAATCTACTGTTAGGATCCCAACTCTACAAACTACTCTAGCACCAGACATTTACTCACTTTATAGCTAAACTTCACAACAAAAGCTCCTTATACAACCTGAGACACTATTCACAAACCACACCAACTTTTATTACCCCTAGAACCAGACTACACAAGACTGCACATGCATTCTTCTCTCAGGTTCCCACTCTTTGGAAAGCTCTACCCAGCAACCTATTAGACATCAACACTTCCTCCACACTCAGAATGCAACTCCAAAAGCACCTCTTCACCTAAGTGAAATGCTTCTGCTTCAACACAGGACATGCTACCTAACATACTACCTGTATCTCCTTTTCACATCTCTTCTCCTCTCACAGAATTATTGAAGGGTGACCCACTTTAGAAACTGATATATGTATATATTATACATTACACTTGACTTGTTTACAAAAATATACACGTACAGCTTGGCTAGGTAACTAATCTGCACTAGTCTGTTATTGCATACATTTCTATCCTTTTTGTTTGGGAAACATTTTGAATTTCACCCAGGCTGAGCCTAGAATTGGTCAATACTGATCAATGCACTACAACAGTAAGCAAATATAAATAAAACAAAGTAAAACGGAATACGATGAAAAAACTTTATGGTGTTTACATTTAAACATTGCAAAGGCTCTGCAGTTTAAGAACTGTTGGAAATGTAATACAGTGGAATACATACAATAATTTCACATGGCAGAATATTTATAGCCGTACAAAACTGAATTCAGATGTGTCACATCTGTATTTTTGTAAGGATTCTTAAAATAACCTTGCCAAAAACTTAAATTACCAGAAAAATGCACTAAACCAGGATCCGGCACAATGAAGGTTGTCCAAAGTAGATAACCAACAGCCCGTTGAGTTAATATAACAAAAATTTATTGTCCAAACAGTTAAAAACACCAACGAAAAGCATCCATATTCCTTGCAGTACAAAATGCAAACATTAAGCGCTTTCGTTTCCGCCTCCGGAGACTTCATCAGAATAAAGTTAGATAAAATCAGTTTGCCTTATATACTCATTGCACTGCCCTAATTCAAGTCATAAATCAATAATCAATTAAGTAATTGAATAATTAATTTTGCACTCTGACAAACCAAATACCATATAAACTGTTCTGCTCCATTTTAAAAGAGAAAAACGCTCCAGTTAAACTTGAAATTAAAATTAAGTTCTATTCACTTATTTCCTTTTTCAATCTCTTCGTAGTGTAACGCTCATATTTGTACAAAAGTTGAACGTTACCTACTGCTCATATAACAAGCCCTACCTGAATTGTGTTACATACATTGAACTCTGGTGTCGAGAATAAAATGAATATAGCGTCCCAGAGACCATACGAACGTGGTACTGTAATATTTAAAATGTTCCCAATTAAATGAGCTTAAATTTAATACCAAATGGTTGAGAAAAACTGATGAGAAGCTGCATTCCAATTGCAATATTGAAGTATTAAAGTATTAAAACCAAAAGCCTGTATTGCATAAATTTGATGTGCCCTTGTTATAAAGCACCAAGGATGATATTTTAAATAAATTAATAAATCTGTCTATATCTGAATATTGATGTAGCCAACACATATATAAATTGTATACATATAAATATCCAATAATAAATTAATTATAACATTAATATAAATCAAATATATATATGGATATATATATATAGTAATATAAATATAAATATGAATATAAATATGAATATAAATATGAATGTAAATATAAATATATGAATACATGAATATATACACTTATAAATATATAAATATTAAAATGTGTAAATAATAAATAATATAAATATGTATAAATAAATAAGTATATGTAAGTATAAGCACCAATATAAATACAAAAATAATATACCTATTAAGAATACCTATTAAAAGTGAGGTTACAAAATTATATGTGTAAATATGTGATGCCTACATTTGTAAAATACATGAATTGTACCCATAAAAATCTAAAAAATCTAAAATCTGTCTTGATAATATTCACAGTTCTAAACCTTGCGTTGATTTTCTAAATAAATCTGAAAATCCTACCCTTATTTGTCTCAAAAAATGCATTAGTTGTTGTTGCAGTATAATATTCTATTAGCCTAAAAAATCCCTTGCTTTCTTTCTGAACTACTATTACACACCCTTTGCTATTTTGGGGTCTGCGGCTAAAATCTTGAGTGCTGGTGTGATGGAAACGTGGTCATTTAGACCTTTACCACAACTTGCATCTAGCCTCAGTTGCCATATCATTTCTCTATACTCAATTTTAGTTTCCCAATCACCCCCTCTCTCTGGGTATTGTATCACCTCTAGTACCCAGAACTTAAAATCAGCCTTTTCACACTTAATTGCATGTCTATATAATGCGTTGTTTTCATTATGCCTATTTATGTCCCGAATATGTTCATAAATCCTATTTCGCAACAACCTCTCCGTTTTACCAACATAGAAACTATCACATGCCATGCATATTACTAAATATACAAGGCCCTTGGTATAACAACTACTGTAGCTACTGGCCACTAGTTTTTGGGTTATACTTGCAATCATCACTTCCTTCTTGTTATATATATAAGAGCATTGCCCACATCTGCTACATTTGTATGTTCCATGTTTCCTATTAGTACCTTCCACAGGCTTTTCTTTTCTTTCTAAAATATTCTTTATATTGTAATTTCTCCTATAACTAAACCTCAGTTTATGCTTGAAAATATCTGTTTTAGTTGCCATGTTTTTGAACATATCCCAAGTTTCGTATATCCCCCTATTTAGCCACTTGGTCCCATAATAGTATGTGGTAATCAAATAAGGTGTAACCTTCCCCTCTGTCTTCCTTCCTTCTTCACCATTCAAATTCTCTTCACTACAATCAAGAATTTCTACTTCTTGGTATTCCTTACTAAGGAGTGGCTTATATCTTGTCCCCCTTCCTGCTATCACATATTCTTTAACAGAGTTGATAAGGTTAAAAGGGTACCCCCTTTCCTTAAAAAGGTTTTCCAAATAAATAATTTCACTCAAAAATTCTGCTTTGTCCGATATCATCCTAGCCATCCTTATCATCTGACCTTTGACGATATTCTTTTTAAGTTGTTTAGGATGGTCACTTTGGTAATGCAGATAGGAGTTCGAAAAGTGTTCTTTTCTATATATATTAGACTTGTAGCACTTGTTAATCCTGTCCTTAGTGGGCTTAACATCCAAAAAGTGTGCCTCTTCCGTTTCTATCTCATGTGTGAAATTCAAAAATGAGGTTGTGCCATTGATATGGTCTGGTTCCTTCCCAGAAAATAAAAATATCATCCAGAAACCTAAAATATTGTACAATATATTGGTTGTATTCTGTTTTAAAAACATATTCTCTCTCCCAATATAACATTATGATGTTTGCATATACTGGTGCGCAAGCTGACCCCATAGCCACTCCTTCATTTTGATTATAGTAATCTCCTTCAAAATAAATAAAGTTGTATTTAAGCACCAGTTCCATGCTTTCCAATACATTCCTGAATTCACAAGGTGTAAGCCAATCCATTTCTCCCAAAACCTTTTCAAACCACTCTAATCCATTTTTTTGGGGTATAACTGTGAATAATTCTCTTACATCTATCGTTATAAAAAAAAATAATAAATAAATCTTCGTTAAATTAACTCAACGGGCTGTTGGCTATCTACTTTGGACAACCTTCATTGTGCCGGATCCTGGTTTAGATTCTTAAAATAATGCAAGCAAGGTAGGCAAATAAGGGTGTTTTTCAGATGGGTGGCTTTAGCATTTGCATTGGATTGTGCTAAAAAGAAAAAACTATAGTGAGGATTAAAAGCTAATTAGTTATGGACTGTTACATATTTTATTTGGGAAGGAGAACACATGGCAGATGCTAATTTGTGAAACACTGCATCTGTAGTACATACTGGGAATTGCAGGGAAGTTTGCTACATAAGATAACGTGTTATGAGCTTGGGGCTATAGGTGCTAACAGTACATTAAAAATAAATAGCCTACCTTTTTACAGTATTCTCAAAAAAACATTCTTAACTAAGTCTGGGCCTTCTCTTTGGACTGTTTTGGGTTTATTTAAGCCATCAAATGATCAGCTAAATCCTCAACCCAAAGGAGACAGTCAAGTCATCCCTGTCTTTCCTTATGTGAAACAGGAGTGTCATCTGACCAGATCTTTAGAGATTAGGACTGCTGGAGGTTGCATGAATTTGTCCAAATCATCCTCTTCCTAAAGTGGTCATTCCCACAAAGAATATGGTGTTCTAGGTTTTATTTTTACCAAAAAAAAGACCTCTCTTCTCAGATGATAAGGCACCAAATAAGAAGCCGAGCTTGTCTTTGAATATGCCTCTGCCAATGTTATTCTGAACGTAGAATATGCCTGTATTCCCTACACTTTTTTATTTTTACTTTTGTTCACCCAATTCTCTGTATCTTTGTAATATTTTAAACACTGTTAACTGCAAATATATAATGTCTGCTGGAGATGAGATGGTATAGTAAGCAAGTATGTGTGTTTACCCTATTCATTACTTTCTTTTGCTAAGCTAGACTCCCCTTTATTGTTGTTGTAATCACGTTGACATCTTGACCTTCTCTGTACTGCCTATGCATATTCTTTGTTGTCAAGTATTTGCTGAAAAACAATTTCACTACTCATAAAGCAGTATATCAGGCAACCAATTTCTTAATAAAGAAGCAATAAACATTACTGAAAGAATTTTCTTCCCCCCATACAGGTCGTCCCATACAGGCTGCGTGGTTATGTCCATTTTTCAGTCAAGAATGACCTCACCACCCTTATACAGTACAGTAAGTGCCAAATAGGGACTGGGCAGTCTAACAATGGGAGTGAACATGTTCCCTAGATATTCAAGATGGCCGATTATGTACTTTAAACCACATGAATCATTCATTTCCTAATCTTTTTATTAAAATACACCTATTTGTTTTTTACCCTTTGCTATTTACATATTTTCAATGTAATTACCCACTGAGGTACTGATCAAGTAGAAAATTTGTGTCTGGTTATATTTAAATGAGTGACTCATCAAGGTCTCTTTAAAACAAGATCTGATCCAGGTTAGGAAAGGCAGGCACCAACAATCAAAGGCAGACTGTCCATATTCATTAGTCTTATGGTGTGGATTGAGATCCTGAATTCCTTAAAATGTGCAGTCATATCAAAGGGCTTTCTTCTGTCTGGAAAACATGATTTTAGAAATAAAACTCACTTGCTAACCTGCCACTGTATTGCTAAATTATCTGTTTCTGCCATCAGAGATCAGGATTTGTAATGAAACAGAGTCATTAGAAGGGCCAGCTGAGAGAAGGTGAGCATGAAGTGTCCCATTCTCTTGCTGTTTTATCTGCGGGAAGGGTGTGGGCCCTGCTCCTATGCACTTAACCTCTGAGGAAGGCTAGAAGTCTTGTATGTAGAGTGGCACATAAATGGTGCATTCTGGGTGGCATGCAGAAATGCACAGAACATACTCTTGATGGTGTTGCACATTATGCATTAAAGACTTAGGGGACTGTGAATGGGAACCATGTAAGTCTCACTTACCTCCCACTGAAGCTTCGTTCACAGGCCCTCATTTGGAATAACCAAAAAAAGTGTTGTCCAGCAAAATGTATTAACAATATCTGGTAAAGTGAGAGATGTGGGATGAGGTGGTAAAGTGTAATGCTGACAATTTTTTTTAAAAGGAGACAGGACAGGGTTTAATGACATGCTTGATGAATCTGTGGCAGTCAGATAGGAAGAAGGGGTATATAAAAAGAAAGAAAGAAACAGAAAAAATCACTGCTTCTTTCTTGCAAATTCTGTTGTCAGTAACAGAGGAGGAAATGAAAGGCAGAAATACCTAACGATAAAGATGAAAGTAGGAATTACTTACTTACCGTAATTATTAAGGGATTGAAAAGACTATTTCCTGTGACAAAGACAAATGCCCTGTTAATAACTTCAGAAAGCTGCACATTTTGGGGTTAAAGGCTTTCTGTGTCTATAAAAATCTGACTACTTAACTGCCAATCTCTTGACCTTTATAAGGCTCTATTTCACATCTCAGATCAGTCCTATATTTTCCTCTGTGTTTTAACATCTTTCTGTTTATCTAGTATACTATTTGATACTGTTCCATATAAGGAAAAATAAACAAATGAGAAAAATATTATAGAATTAATTCTGTTCAGGTTACCTTCAAGGAGAAGATTGTGCTGGGCAGCTAAACTAGATGAAACCTAATCAATTTTATACTCAATGAGGTGAAGCCAAAACATCTATCATACATTTCAAAACATTTATCTAAATCTGATCCCTCATCCTATCCCTTCAGGGTCAGTCTATAGAGCTCTAAACATCTCAAAGAAAACAAATCTGGCCAATTACCCCACCATCCCCTTAAAACATACATTTAGCTAAAGTGAGTTGTAGAGGTAGCCTCAGATCTTTCATTAAAAGTGAAACACTTAGTAATAAATCTATTATTTATTGTCTTTGTCAAGACAACAGAACTACAGTATCCCCATTGTTAATATACAACTGAAGGACATTTTTTCTGAAAGCAGTGTGATTACTTGTACACAAAAATTTTAGATAATGAACCACTGAGTTCACTTTCAAAGTAAAAAATACAGGATTTAAAGGATTCTTTTATACTGATTTTGTCCTTGCCGCTTTCCCTTCTGTATAACCATTCTCTACATGATTTACTCAAGACATATTTTACACCGTCACACGTCATTTAAACATATATTTAAAAACTTCACCTGGTGCAAAACACTGGATTAAAATTCCATGAAATGTATCATCAAAAGCCTTTTTTATGTCCTTGACCAAAACCAAACCTCTCTTGATTATGACCACATGATCCATAAATTTATTTCATATACCTAAAGACATCCTAATATTCTTTTCTTTACTTATCATTATAATTCTTCTTTGCAGATCTTCCTCAGCTATCCACCATCTTGTTTTTATCATCTTTGTTAAAATCTTGTAATCTGTATTTATTAGAGAAGTTTCTCTAAATGGCAGTCAGTTTTTGTACTTTAAAATAAAAGACCTGATAAAAATCGACCTGCCTTGTCACGCTTGATACTGCTATGTATTTAAAACATTTAATTCTAATCACATATACCTCACTATTAACAATCACAGACAACAACCAATTCAAATCAGCAATGTGCTACCACCAGGATCTGATGCAAGTGCCAACTTTCTATCAGAATATCTTGGGGTTCCTTGTCCTCTCATATAAACTTTTTTCATACATCATATAATACAGGACATCACATTATCACCCCTATAGTCTGTATTTTTGTCTACTGTAATTGATATGTAGTTTATTCTGTGTTATTAGTCATCAATGTGCATGGAATGGTGTTAGCGCTCTGAAATGTCGACTTTGGTCTACTGACTTTTTTTTATATTACCGTTTATGACATATTTATTATTTTATTTTTGGGAGCCCTTCTAGAAATAGGCTCTGCCTAGTAGAGCTAACATGTTAAGAACAAATAAATAGCTTCCACAAACATGAGTAACAGTCAGTCCCCAAATGTAACATAGTGGTCCCATCTAAACTTACAGAGTTGTTCTTCATTCTACCTTCCAGAAATCTTTATAACTTACATAATCATACTGCTTCATGCAGGCTAGATGCAACTTCATCATTCCAAACACTTCACCAAACTTTCTAGTTAAAAAATCTGTTGACAACAACCACCATCTTATTTGTAGTTCTATTCTCTGTCATCTCAGCATTCCTTAGATTACCCTTAAAATTCTCCCTACATCTTGTAGTTTCCAAAGAAGCAAATAAACATCATCCCATCTCCTTTAAATATTATATTTTTGCTTCTTGTTTCTTGTGATAAGCTTCATTTTCACTTCAGTAAATAAATCAGTTTTTGATAGGCAGATTCCCAGTTTGTTTGTGTCTTTCGGCTTTTCCCGGTTAGGGGTCGCCACAGCGGAACTCCGGTCCGCTAATGATTGGCAGTAGATTTTTACGTACTGGCTTGCCGGGCCTAACACACAACCTTCAGCGAAGGAACACCACCCATTCACGCATGTCGCCACACAGAAGACGCTCTAACTGAGAATCGAACGGGCAACGTCTAACTGTGAGGCGACAAATCAGCCTTAGAGAATCAAATGACAGCCTTTTTGTCAAACAGAAATATATATCTTAATTCTTGTCATCAGTGACACCCAAATGTACCTACTTTATGTAAATTCTGAGATCCTATGGTCCTCTACAAGTGCCACTAAAACACAATTTTCCTTTTCTAGCAACGTAACAGTTTCCAACTTGACAACTGTTTCTTCTTACATTTGTCTCTGTTTCCTCATCTAACCATAATCCCTGCATAAAGGTGTTACCAAAATCATATACATATATATATATATATATATATATATATATATAAATCATTATTATTATCTCTTTTTTCTGTATATAGCCAAATATAACCAGAAACGTTAAAGGTATATCATACAATATCCACATACCAACTCTCAGTCTAGAACATCCTTTGATATTTTAACCACACTTAATATCATCCCCTGCACCTTTAAAAATGACCTAAACAAACGTGCAATCTGCTCTTTTGTGAAGTTTAAGCTTATACTCATATGCCTGCTAGCTGCAACTTCTCCATTCTGCAGCGATAGCCACACACAAAGTTCTTTCAGGGCTAGTAACTACTGTGGTTACTGATTTAAAGACAAAATCCCTTCTTAAAAACATACACATACTTCAGCAAGGCCCAGAATGCAAGCACCGCCAACAATACTTCAAAAATATCCTATCAAACTTAACATACCCAGCAAATATATCATCTCAACCACACACTTTTTGCAGCAGTCAAGAAATGCAAGTTACCTTTTCTACAGCTGAAATTAATGGATAATAATTCCTATTAAAAGCTAGCCATTGACAGGATAGTGAACTTTATCTGGAAGGGTGATGGTGCGCAAAAAAACTGAATGTTTAATTCTGAAATAAAACTGTTAGCAAGATGCCACAGGCTAACCTGTCTACTTTACCAATTAAATATTTTGCCTTTATAAAAGTGTAAGAGCCAAGGGTAGAGATGTGCAGGACATACTCATGGAATACAAGAATTTATTAAATATGTCCAGTATGGAGGGTTTTGGCAGCTGATATAAAAAAAAGGCCTCTAACATTGTTTGTCATGCATTGTTGTCCGGAAAATCTGCTGTGTATGATTTTCCAGTTGATATGGTTTCTTCATTTCAATGATTCTTGCTGTTAATACAATAGTAGGCTGAGGATGGTTTTCCAGAACAGCTTGGACCTAAGCAAGGATATCTACTAACTTAAAATCTTTCTGTGTTAGCATTTTACTACTTGTTAACATCTAATGTAGGCATGCTTTGAAAATGTACTGTCTGACTCTGAGAAGTATTTTATCTTGCTAGTGTATGCTTATATCGAATAACTTACTTTTTATTACCAACTAATTGGCTATCATAACAGCTCATGTTCAAAACTGTATTTCTGGACTGTAGCAAATTAATTTGCATATGACTGACCTGTAAGTCTAAAGGGTCTGTTTCAAATGTGAAGGAATGCATTCGTCATGGCGTCTAATTCTCTAGTCAAGACTATGATGTACAGAGTTTGTCAGGGTGATCTGGTGACAATGACAGATTTAAATGGCCTAGATGTGCAAATCAGATTAAGCATATGACTTCTTTTTAGCAACATTACTGTTTCAAGAAGTAGATATAATTGTTGAAGAATTTTTTTTTGTGTGACCATTGACTTTGTTGATGCATTTTTGCTAACTTTTCTAAGCGTGAGACATCTTTATTGATTTAAATTTGTTTACTGGTGTAGAACACTGAGCAAACCATAACCTGTTACAAGTTTAGCCTATAATTAGTATTCTTTCCTGTTATGAGGAATAATCATTTGAATCCCATTTGGAAATAAACTGTGCAGAGTATTTATGATGCGGGATTATCTAATGCTAATCTGTTACTCCACTATGTGGTCTAATATGCTACTTTTTAGACAGCACTGTCAAGGAACGAGATCTCTGCTTTTAGTGGTACCTGCTGTATGACATTTATATACCACCTGTTGGGACAATTAGATCCCATGACATGCTGCTAACCCTGGATTCAACTTTTTGGGGATCTTGAGAATATTACAACTTGTCACTGTGTATGAACAGTGTCCTCATCTGTTTCTGAATCTCATGGAGCTGCCTTATTTTATTGTACAATAAAAAAGTTTACGTGGTGGAAGGCGGGGCAGAGTGATGCAGTGCTAAAAGGAAAGGAAAAGAAGTGCACAATGTTATTTAATTATCTGCTCTTTATGACCTTTTTAGAGGATTTCCCATGTTAATTTACATGTGAAGGTGATGATAAAATGTGATGAGTGCATTACATCCTAAATGTAATATAAGATAACATGAAACTATGATGCACATTTCTCCCTTCTGTTGCTCATTGTTGTCCAAACTACTCCAAACTTAAGTGTCTCTGGAACTATCACTGGGTATGAGAACTCCATGGTCATCAGCAAACTGCGAAGGGAAATGTGGAGTGCAGCAAAGATGCAGATGTCCTAATATGCTGGGGGATTTCTGTTATATCCTAAATGGACAGGGTTGCTTGATGTCAAACACATTATTGCATATGGTGTCAGTCAACCCCATTCTCAGTATTTCAAATTTAACTATTTGTTGTTTGTGATTACAGTATTACCTCCATCTTCTCTCTCCTGGGATGGGAAGCCAACAGCACTCCTCCACACCCTCGTCACTTAGCTCCCCCAGCACCTAAGCTGCTAATCAAACTTGGGATAGTGGTGTTGTACTCAGGGCTCCATTCCTCTATGCCACAGTGCCATGGACCTGTGGGTGATGCACATTTTCTTTACTGTCTCAGTTCTGCAAACCCTTGGGGTTAGTTGTATACTGGTATGGGAATCATTTTAAGTGTGCTTACTTTTACCAATTTTTTGAAGGCTATGTGGCAGTGATAATGCAGTAAATATGATGTTTGAGGCTTTTTATACTGCATTATTAAGCATTAGCAATAGAAATGCAGGCTTTTTATACCGTATTATTAAGCATTAGCAATAGAACTGCAGGTGTGCTTCTATCTTGTATAAAAAGTTAACACCATGATATCCACATGACCTTGTATATTACAGCCTTTGAAATAAGCCCTTGTGTATTATAGCCATTGAAATAAGCCCTTGTTTATTATAGCCATTGAAATAAGCCCTTGTGTATTATAGCCATTGAAATGGACATTTATTCTGAGAGGCAACATGGAGAGTTGAATCTGTTGGAGGGTATTATAGTTTCTTCATTCTTCATCTTTGGCTTTTTTTGACTCATTTTTAACATTTGTTTTGCTTCTCACACCTGCCAGGCATTTTGCATGTCTAGTCTTTTCCCTTTACTGTTGCAAGAGCTGAACAATGAATTAGACATTATACAAGCAGTTATGAAAGGTGGATAACTTTTCCCCCTGGCCTACATGTGGGCTTCCCACAGCTGCGTGGCTTCACTGGATTTCTCACAATACTTTTGTAGTTGCACATGCATGCACAGTTTTGTAGACAATTGTTACTTAGGTTACTGTGATGCATGTGTCATTCAATCAGCCACTGCTGTACTGCAATAGTCTACTTTACTATACCTGTAAAATTTAAACTTATTGCTGTTTTCACTGTTTACAAAGCTTTTTTGTTGTTTTCACAGTTTGTTAAATATTTACTGATATTTTTTCACTGTTTTAAAGCTCTTTGTTTGGCTTGTTCTGGTTTTCCCACAAAGCAGTGTTTAAATAACTGATCTGTCAGCTGTTTAAAACATTCTTTAGAGCCTCTTGATTGATTTTCAGCCATTTTAAATGTTTTTTCAGTGTCTCACTGATATTGTTTCTGCTGTATTAAGCATTCTCTAGTGTTTCCCGCTGAAACCAGGGTAGCTAGTAGGTATAGCATAGTCCAGATACAGGCTTGCTGGTTCTAGAACAGTTTGTAGAGGTTTGTTTGTTCTGAGCATGTTTTCCAGGTCATCTTGGATTGGAAGACGCCTATCTGCACGTTTGTGAGAGAATTGTGCTGATTGGAACCTGTCTGGTAAAGGGAGGCCAGGCTAGGATTTGGAATAAGTATCCTTCTTGGTTATTTTGAATATTTTTATGTTTTTTTCCCCCCAAGTTTTAGATTTTGGTATTTAGGCCCTGCATTTGAGCAGGTTTCTGCTTTTTTATACCAAGCTGAACTGAGGTGGGCTACCAGCCACAACTCTCAACTGAGATACCAGATGACTAGAGGCTTCTGAGCTTCCAAAAAATATAAGTTGCCTGTTTTTTTTTTGGCTTATTTATACTATTTACTGCACTTTTTATTGTCTGCTGACTACTTTAATACTGTATTTATTTACTGTGTACTAAACTACACTGCTGTACTGCAATTGTTCTCATTTACTCTGCATATAAAATTTAATTTTATTGCTATTTTCACTGTTTACAAAGCTTTTTTGTTGTTTTCACTGTTTGTTAAGTGTATTCTGTATTTTTCACTGGTTTAAAGCTATCTGTTCTACTCGTTCTGGTTTTCCTATCAAGCAGTCTTTAAATAACTGATCTGTTAACTGTTTAAAACATTCTTTACAGCTGTCTGGCTGATTTTCTGCTGTTTAAATGTTTTTTTCTGTGTCTCACTAGTATTTTCCTGCTGTGTTAAACATTCTCTAGTGTTTCCAGCTGAAACTAAGGTAGCTAGTAGCTGTAGCATAGTCCAGATACAGGCTTGCTACTTCTGGAACTGTTTGTAGTAATTTATTTTTTTCTGAGCATGTTTGCCAGGCCATCTTGGATTGGAAGGGGCCTATCTGCACTTTTGTGAGAGAATTGTGTGGACTGAGACCTGTCTGGTAAAGGGAGGGCAGTCTAGGGTTTGGAATAAGCACCCTCAATGGTGCTTTTGAATCTTTTTATTTTTTTTTCAAGTTTTAGATTCTGATATTTAGGCCCTACATTTGAGTAGGTTTTCTGCTTGTTTGCGTGATGCACAGCCATGCAATTGTGTGCTAAAGCTGGACAGTTAAATTCAAGAAAGTTTTCCTAAAACCCAGGTAGAAATATCCATCCACTGAGCTCCTCAGTGATAATTTCTGAAAAGCCATGCCTATTGACAACAGTCTTCAACCTAGCATTATGGAGAGTTGGACTACCCTTGTTTCTCCTGCCCTCCTTGTTGACTTGGGTCTCTTGAGGCAGTGTAGCAATTGCCTCATGTATACAGACAACCCTTTACTAATAACACACTCTAGTACAGAGTGTGAGAGATGTATTTACATCAAGAATCTAGAATCTCTGCTCACTGTCACTTGGAACAGTAACACGGAGAAGGTTGTCAACTCACCCACCACTACATATTCACATCGTATCACTACTCATACACATAGTACACATCAAACAAATAAATCCACATAAGTGGAGGTTCTCTTGAAAAACTTACCAAAACACCAGAGACCTCCAAAACACAAGATTGCTATAGTTAACATAGTCCCCACAGCACCCATGACACATAGCAACACTAGTGTCTCACCCCACCAAACCCATAAAGCATAGCACTCAAAAAACAAGTTTTCTTGTCATTGGAGACTCAGTAGTGAGACACACAGATGTCCCACTCACCAGGTTGGTCAAAGAGAAAGTCACGGTCAGCTGCTGTCTGGTGCCAGAATTCATCAAACCACACATGCAGTTAGGTCTCTCAGCAGTAAGTACTATTATGACTCTGTCATAGTTCATGTTGGTGTGAATGACCTGAGATGTACCTCACTGGAACTGGACTATATGAAGAGAGACATGGTTGAGCTCTCTGAGCATGTGTCCCTGGCAGGTATGTCCCTAGCCTTGAGCAGCATACTACCCTCACCTAGAATGATGCATCAGTACAAAAAAAAATGATTGATTTCAATAATTGGCTCAGTTTTTGATGTCATTCAAATCAGATCCAGTTCCTGTCAGCCTGGGAAGCCATGATCACCAAATCTTGTTGCTTTACCAGAGATAGTTTGCACCTGGCACCTCTAGGCTTTTGCCTGTTGGCAAAGTCTTTTGCCCCCCTCCCATAGTGCCTTTTTTAGGCAAGGTCTCGAAAGCAACATTACTGATGTGTTAACCAATCAGAACAAAATAAAGGTCATGCTGCTAAATGCTATTAGCTTAAATCCAAAAACTGCACTCCCTGGAAGCACTTCTATCACTGCAAGATGTAGATGTCTGTGCAGTCACAGAAACCTGGTTCAAGGCCTCAGGGAGTACCCCAGCCCTGCAAGGCTACAATGACTTCCACACCTTTAGACTGCAAAATAAACATGTGAAAACCAAAGGAGGTAGCGTTCCAGTATATATTAGAGATAAATTCACCTCCCTTCTAGTTAGACTGGACAACTCCAAAGTGTTACTACAGGTCCAGGTTACAGTGGGTAAGACCCCCATTCAAGTCAAAGCCAGTTATAGATTCCCCTCTATGAGTCATCACACCCATGAAGCCTACTTTACCACTTTGGGGACAATCCAAATTTTACCAAACACACTGGTTATGGGGGATTTCAGTTATCTCACCATCAGCTAGGAAACCTACACTAGCCCTAAGTCTCTAGCACAAAACTTCCTTGACTTTGTGAATTCAAATATCCTCAAACAAATTGTCCATACCCTGACAAAAGGAACAACCATTCTAGATCTGGTCCTCACCAACATGTCAAACAGGTACACTGCTGCAACTGTCAGACCCTCATTAGCTAAAACTGACCACAAATCAGTTTCCTTTGAGCTGACACTAACACCAGAACTCACAAAGGGTGAAACCAGACTAAAAAACTTCACCAGGGCAAACTATACCCTCCTAGGTGAAGGTACATGTGCATTCCAAGCCCCACTCCAATCTGGAAGTGGTAATTAGTCCACACCAAAGCTTATACTAAAACCCTGTCCAATAACATGCATAAGTGTATAAACTCAGCTGTACCAGAAAGAATCAAAGGTAGACCCCCCCCCCCAAGAAAAAAAAAACTAGCTGCCATGGTGGACATCCAGCATCAACAAACTTTACAAAAAACACAAAAGAATTGCTGTCCAAGAAAACACAGGCAAGGCCCCAACAATGGAAAAGCACACTCCTCAGCCTCAACAGGCAAGTAAGACAACTTGTCAAATCCTCTAAGGGCTCCTTTGAGAGAAACTTAACAAGTAGGCTGTGTCATACATGGGCTCAAACAAGAATTAGCATCACCATTGTGTGCTCTTTTCAATCACAATCTAACCACCAGCTTTGTCCCTGCTGAATGGAAAACAGCCACCATTATCCCCTTGCACAAAGGTGGTTTTCTACTGACCCCGGGAACTATAGATCTATTAGCCTGACTACCCTTATCTGCAAGGCAATGGAGAAAATCATCATGGACCTTATCAACAAAGATACAGGTAATCTCCAAACAATAGATCCTACCCAGTCTGGATTTGTCAAGGGGAGATGATGCCTGATAAACCTGGTGGACTTCTTCAATGTAGTCACCAGGGCCCTGGATGAGGGTAGGTCTGCGCATACAGCCTACCTCGATCTAGCAAAGGCATTTGACACTATCCCTCACTCAGGCATTATTGACAAACTCTCCCAGCTAGGTATCAACTCTTATATTGTAAGGTGAATTGCGAACTGGCTCACTGATAGAACCCATACAGTCAAAATAGGGGAATCCACCTCCAACAGCAGACCCATAACCAGTGGCTTTCCACAGGGATCGGTCCTGGGACATTTACTGTTCAGACTCTATTTCTCCAAATTACAAACTGAAACCAAGGGACTGTGGCTGACAAAGTTTGCTGATGACTGTAAACTGGGTGCAGTCATAGAATCTCCGAATGATGTCAACATCCTTCAAGAAGGTCTTATGCAAGCAAATGACCGGTGCCAAAGTCATGGCCTCAAACTCAATGCAAAAAAATGTATTATCATCCCTTTCAGTAAGAGCGATGTTCTTGCAAATTACCACATCAATGGCAATACCCTTAGTATGCACTCACTGGTGAGAGATCTGGACATTCAGGTTGATAGCAACCTTGCCTTTGATCACCATGTTTCCACAATGGTAAGAAGGGCGTTCTATATGGCTCATCTCATAAGTAAGGGCATTGCCTCAAGAAAAGGAGACGTTATCACCTACCTGTACTCTTCACTCATTAGGGCAATAATTGAGTACAATGCCCCTTTTGGTATGTACCTTTCAAAGCACCTACAGCAACTGGAGAGACCACAAAGGTTCCTCACAAGGAAAATTCAAGGTCTTCAGCAGCTATCCTATGTGGATTGGTTGAAATCACTGTCACTTTATTCTGTTTTATACAGACTATGCAGAGGTGATCTCTGTCTTGCATATAGGTTCATAGGTTGGTACTAGGCTATCGGCCCTAGGGCCTGTATAAGCCTAGCCATAACAATTCCTTGGCTATTTCTTCCCACACTATTTACTTCCCTGGACCCCTGTCTAGCAGGGCAACTAACATGATCCCTGGGGTGAATTTCCTTTCTCCCATCCAATCGTCAAGGTTCCTTTTGAAGAGAGGCAAAGAGGCACTCTGCTTGATATGTATGGGCAGTCTATTCCAGAGTCTGGAGAGTCTCTGGGTCAGGAACCTATCCCTCCAGCATGTTTTGTTTATTGTGATGACAAGGTTTAGATCCCTGGAGTGTGTGGCTCTGAGGGATTGGGATTTCTTTAAGTGTAGCATGTCCAACAGCTCTGGGATTGACATGGCCTTGTATGTTAAGCTGAGATTGCCTCTGAGTAGACGATATGTGACAGAGTATAGCTGGAGTTTTTTAAGGTGGTCAGCATAGGGCATCTGCTTTAGGCCTGTGATTCTGCGATCTCTGACCAGCTTTATTGGAAGTGCTGCACATCCACAAGTCAAATGGCACACAGGTTACTCACTCTAAGGACCTATACCTGGTATGTGACATCAATGGAACCTGCTGGAGGGGCAGCTTTGTCTCCCAGAGGTTACCACACCTTTGGAATAGACTCCCACTTCATGTCAAACAGGTACAGAGCTCCTCATTGTGCTCTTCAAACGCAATCTGAATGATTGGATGGTTAACTATAAACTCATCCCAGGGGGGTTCCACCTGTGCCCCTCTTCGACAGGGGAATAGGTGCTGATTGTGGTAACGAGGGTAAATTTGGCTAGGCTTGTAAGGGCCCTCAGGCCATTAGCTTAGCAACTTCCTATAATCCTATGATCCTAAGTACAGCGAAGGATAACCATAAGACCTTTTACAGCTATGTATATAACATGAAGGGTAAGGCCCAAGCATGTGCAGAACTAGTGGCCAATGGAATCAGACACACTGACCCCACAGAGATAGCAAACCTAGTAGCAGGTTTGGTAAAAATTTCACTCCCTTATTCCCTCCTAATTTACATAAAAGTTTCCCCCTACATCCCCTCCACCCTACATATCTGAAGAGCAGATCCTCAAAGCAATGTCCAAAGCAAAAAACACAGCCTCTATGGGACCAGATGTCATCCTAGGCTATCTTCTAAACAGGCTAAAACATGAACTATCATCACCACTAAGTACCCTTTTCAATCATAGCCTAACCACAGGTTTTGTTCCTGTGGAATGGAAAACAGCTACAGTTATTCCCCTCCACAAAGGTGGCCTAGCAACAGACCTGGGGAATTACTGACCCATAAGCCTGACCAGCCTCATCTGTAAGGCCATGGAATGTATCATTATGGACCTAATAAATAAAGACATAGGTGATCTCCAAACCCTGGATCCTACACAATTCAGCTTTGTGAAGTGCAGCTCTTGCCTGTTAAATCTGGTGGATTTCTTTGAAAGTGTTACCAAGGCCATTGATGAGGGCAGATCTGTGCACACAGCATACCTTGACTTGGCAAAGGCTTTTGACACAATCCCACATTCAGACATTACCAATAAACTTAGCAAACTGAATGTAAACTGCTTTGTTTTAAGATGGGTTGCCAAATGGCTCACGGACTGGACACATGCTATCAAAGTGGATGACTCCACATCAACCAGCAGACCTGTTGCCTGTGGGGTGCCACAGGGGTCAGTGTTGGACCCGCTACCATTTGGTATATACTTCTCAGAAGTTCAAGTTAAAACTAAAGTACTGTGGCCGACCAAGTTGCAGATGACTGCAAACTAGGTGCAATCATTGAATCCCCAAATGATGTTAGTATACTCCAACAGGGTCTCACGCAGCCCAACGATTGGTATATTAGTCACTGTCTCAAACTCAAAGCAAAGAATTGCATCATCATTCCCTTCGGCACAAACTCTGTTCCTTCACACTATCAAATCAACAACAATACCCTAAGTACCCATGAAGTGGTAAGGGGCCTGGGATCACAAGCTGACTACGACCTTAACTTCGACCACCATGTGTCTACTGTAGTAAGGAAGGCTTTCTATGTAGCACACTTGGTTAGTAAAGGCATCACCTCGAGAGCAAAAGAAGTTATAACCCCACAATACTCTGCACTTATCTGGCTCATAATTGAGTATAATGCCCCATTCAGCATGTACCATACTAAGCACTTGTAGCAAATACAGAAACCTCAGAGGTTTCTATCAAAGAAGATCAAGGAGCTCCAGCATGTACCTTACACAGACTGACTAAAGTCCCTGTCACTATAATCTGTATCATATAGCCTTCTTAGGGGAGACTTATGCTGGAGCAATCCAAGACCCAAACCTAATGAACTTGCTGCATATCCATAAATCAATCAGGACTAGGGCTACCTGATCCAGGGACCTAAATATGGCATGTGACTTAAATAGCACATGGTGCAGGGACAGATTTATCTCCCAGTGACTGCCGCATCTTTGGAACAGGCTACCAATTCATGTGAAGCAGAGCACCTCTATGACACTGTTCAAGAGGAACCTGGATGAGTGGATGGGGCACTGTAAATTCTTACCAGTGATATCTCCCACAACCCTCCTGGACATGGGCAGTCATCACTAAATGCAGTCTTTGGTATTGACTAACATTTATGTGGTATTACATTGGGATGAAATGGCTAGGCTTAAAATGACCTCCGGGTCGATAGCCCAGTAATCTCCTATGATCCTATGATCCATCCTCCCTCATCAGCTCCTCCAGCATTTTCCTGAGTTTTAATGTTTGTCTTAATATGCTTATGGAGTCCTCTCTTTTTCTGTGTTTTATATGGATTTTTTCTTTTTAAAATGAGTTAGCTACTACCCTGCAAGTAAGTAAGGAAATTTCCTGCAGAAATGATTTTATTGTACAGTGTTTTAGTGTTTCCTCTTTTACCTGATATGCTAGCATTGTTGATGTTAGTTAGCAATTGTCTGTTCAATTGATTGTATTTATCATGCCTCTTTTTATGTATCACTCTAACAGGAAAACAGCTGTGCTTTTTTCTGTGTTTTAAACATAATTCCTCTTCTTTTATCCATATATTTTATTTGGGATCATTTACTTCTCCTGGGTCTCTGCTGGACAGCATTATTTCTAGAAATAGTAGAAAGAACCTTGGATTAATATCTCATTTGGAGAATCACACAGTGCTTCATTAAGAACTCAGATGTCAGTGTGTCAGGTGTGAGCTTAGTCCTAAAAAAGAACAGAATCCACCGTCTTCACGTGCACATGTTCATCTGTTACTAACTATACTACACTGACAAACCATCACATATTTGTAGTGTGATGTTCAAGTAACTCAATAAAACTCAACAATAAAAAAGGTAGTTCCTAGCTAACTCCAACCTCCTACAACCTCCATTGATATGCATGTACAAAAACTGCAGGTTTGGGCATCCATAATTAAAACACTTAATGCGTCGGAAAAAATAGATCAACTACATTTACAAAGACATAAAACTACATGAACACGGTTACCATCTGAGGACTATCCAAAACACCCTGCATGTACAGCATTAAAGCTTCCAGTGAGACAGAAGGCATGACTTGTAAATAATACACATTCCAGGAAAGATAATCATTTATTAAATAATCTGAAACGATGCAGAATGATAATCAGAGACATCAGTAAATAAAAATTGCAAAAAAAGTGCATGCTACTTGCAGTACACAGAAAAAACACAGGCATACACATACCTCTCAACTTACTGATTTTGCAGAACATCCCTGATTTTGCCTCATATTTTTGCATTGCCCAGTGAAAAATTTTTGATTTTCTGGAAAATTCTGGGGATTACAATCAGTCAATGATGGCAGATAATAGTGTGTCATACTTCTTACATACATATTAATGCAAAAAACATTTTAAGTGGATTAGAGTAATACTTAAACATTGTCCTTGATTTTTTTTTTTTGGCCTTTTCCTCCTGTTATTTTTGGCTTTGTCCCTGATTCTTGAGCAAAGATGTTGAGCGCTATAGGCATAAATGAGAACTGCATAAATCCTTGTTTTGGCTATGAGACACTGCATGCAATATCCTTTATGACATACTATTGTATGTATGTAAACAGCAAAAGAATGCAACACTTACATATACAGACATATATAGTTTTAGTTCTCTCCAGTGTTGATGTGAGACAAGTGCTACTACAAAAAAAAAAAAAAAAAAAAAACCCAATAAACAAAACAAAAAACAATAATGCATTTCCTGCTTACTGAGGTAAATCACCGGCTCTCAGTTTGTCTGTGTAAATCTTACTGTGTCTTATTGACTTCTGAATGCCTATATAACTTCACTTGAGCAATGGCTACTCTTTTCTAACCAAGGAAATGACAGCTCATTACAATTTCTACCCCTTCATCACTGCCAATTATACTTACGCTGGCTCAGTTAGGACCTCCCCTTCAATTGTATGCCAGATGTAGAAGCATCCTGTTAGGGCGGTGACATTTCACTGTGTCTAATCGCATTTGTTCAGGTACAGCCTAGGAGAGAAAACTTGCCCTGTGTGGTGGTAAGAGGCTGGCACTGCAGGATGACCACCAGCTGCTAAGTGGCATCTTTTTTTGGCAATGCAGTATGACCATCCATCCATCCACGACCACCAACTGAGTGGCACTTTTTTAAAACTTTTTCCGTTACAAGTGTAAAGGATGTGTTGCTGCAACCTGCCTAATATTCTCCTTCTTCCTTAAGCACAGCCACATGGAAACACAGGCACTTACCCACTGTTTGGTAGTGCTGGCATCTGGTGGTTCCACATGTCTCCATCTTATGAAGGACAGCTGCCCAGTAGGTGCTGCATCCTTCCTACTCTGGCATAATTCTACACCTGCAACCAGATTGTATTCCAACGGTTGTGGTAGATAGCCCCTGTATCACAGATTCAGACATCATTTACCACTTTCTTTGAATACATTCTTCTTCTTTATAAATGTTATTTCATAATGTGCTTAGTTTTTTATCTTACATTTAGTAGCTGCTCGATGTAACTTCTCAAGCTTCATGCACAAGGTTAATAAGCACAATGAGTAATTGATTACATAAAGTGTTGGAAATATTTAATGTAGGTTATTTACTTATGTTTTACTAGTGTTGCCATAAAATGAGCAGGATATGTGCCTCGTTGTTGTGCAAAGAAAACCAATAGCATTTAGCTGAAATGTTTCCTTTATATAAAAGAAGGACAAAAAAGGTACCAAATTATTGTTAAACTTCTTGATCTGACTTATCAAAAGATGTTTGCAAAATGACACTGTTTACATTTCATTTTCAGAATGTAAATCCAGTAAACTTGAATGAAATTTTCATCCATTTCAAAACACACACCAGACTGCCCATAAACTATCCTTGGGTGCTGTCTCATTAAAGGTTTATTAGTTGAGGGCACCGCTCTGCCAGAACTGCTTTTTATTAAGTTTTTGTTTGAATCGCTAGATGTTTTGGTCAAGTGAAGAGTTTGCTGTTTTGATTTGTACAACTACAGTTTAAACAAGTCAGCCTTCTTACTGTCTAGCAGGCTCCTCCTTCTTGCTCCAGATTGAATGATGCAAGCGTGAATCCCAAGTTAAGACACAGAAAACGGAATCCTAAAGAACGTATTTTTACTGAAGTCCCTATGAGAGTCACTTGTCATAAAGTACAGAGAAAAGCTGTACAGTCAGTACTCTAGAAAAGATGTCTGGTAATCTGATAAAATATTTATTTAGTTTATTTATTTGTTTTTATTTTATTTTGTATTTCTTTACTGGGAAAGTCCGACTGGACACAGGTCCATTTTCAGTGGAGGCCCGGGGAGAAAAGCTCCACATTACTATACATTACTTGAGAGTAAAAAGAAGTAGAACATACATACATATGGCATATATACACATCAGGACAACATCCTGGTGATTAACAAACATACATATAGCATATATACACACAACAGGACATCATGCTAGTGATTAATATTTCTTACAGTAGACAATCAGAGGTACATTTTTTTTTTCTTTTTTTTTTCTTTTGCGGTTATACGTTTTGTAAGGTAAATGTATACGGGTTTGGAAGCTTTCAGGGTAGAAACTGTTTAACAACACAAGGATGGGGGATTATGAGGAGTGAGGAAAACATAATGCTTAAGCAATAAATTATAAAAAAGGAAAAATGTTAATTGCCTAGGGTACAGGCAGTATACTTATAAAAATCTAAAAAAATACAAAAGCTTATTGCTTCTCTCACATCCCCCGATACCAGCTTCTCATATTGGGAGGCTGAGTGACTGATCTACATTAAGGGAAGAATATGCTGTGAAGTGTATGTGTGCGTGCGTTCACATATGTTAATAGGTCTGCATGCGGATGTAGACATGTTTGTCTACAGACTTCTCAGCATACATGCATATACATGCGCATGCGCACACACACACACACACACACACACACACACTCTCACACCTGTATGATTACAGGACAATCCAATGAAAAGCAAATCAGTCAAATGCAATAAGTCGAAGTAAGAATTCTGCATGCACTTCCACTGAAAATGGCTATAATAAACACAAAACACACCAAATGCCATTAAAACAACATTGTCTAACTATTTTGTGCTGTGGGACAAGCTTCCCACACCCTACACATGAGGGAAGTGTGCCCCCCTCAGACCCTCTGGTACTTAAAAATACCAACTCCAAGATGGCATAATAGTGGTGAAAGTACATATCTCTTGGTACGTACTAACATGTCATCCCTCTCTAAATGTTCAACTATCCTGACATTCAACTAAATACACACCTCCAGCAACAATTTGAAGAAAAGTTTCTTAAAATAATTGTCGGGCAACCATATATATTCGGATGGCGCAGTGGTGCAGCGGTAGCGTTGTCACCTCACAACAAGAGGTTCTCCGGTTCTGTGTGGAGTCCCTGTGTTCATGTGGGTTTCCTCCAGGTGCTCTGGTTTCCTCCCACATTATAAAGACATACATCTAGAGCATTTCTCCCCAGGTCTCCACTGAAAATTGGCTTTGTTCCAAGTCGGACTTTCCTGGTTAACAAATGTTAAACAAATATAAAAATCTATTGTCCCTTTCCCCACGTTCGTGCAGTCAGTAGCAGGGGGTGTCAAAATGATTGATTTTTCTTGCTTTTTGCTGTTTGTTTTTGATGTTTTTGTACGTTTATTTCACAGTTTCTCTTATAAACATGATGTAAAGTATGCTACTTGTTCAAATAGATATATATATATATATATATATATATATATATATATATATATATACACACACACACACACACACACACACACACAGACACACACATACACACACACACACATGAATGTACTGAAAAACTGATGGCCAAAAGGCTAACACAAAAAAGACTAAAGATGAAAAAGACTGACATCAAAATACTGACAAAAATGAAGTTATACTAGGGGGATTTATGCCTTTTCCCCACCGCTGCACAACCTTGGAGTTGGTATTTATAATTTGCAAGTGGTGTGGAGGGGTGCAAGGGAGCATACCCCCTGCAAATATATTGAAAAATGCATTTTTATGGTGTCATATTTTTCATTTGTTGTTCATGTAGTTAGATTTTGCCACATTTTTTGCAGGGGGCAAACCTCCCCGCACCTCCCCATGTGGGAGGTTGCAACCCCCCCCCTTCATTCCATATTTATAAACTCCAAGCTCACATAGCAGTGGGGAAAAGGCATAAATCCTATCTAATACAAGTTCACTTTTGTCAGTATTTTGAGTGTCAGTCTTTTTCACTTTCAGTCACTCTTTTGATGTTTCAGTACACCTATACACATATATATATATATATATATATATATATATATATATATATCTCTCTCTCTCTCTCTATATATATATATATATATATATATATATATATATATATATATATATACATATATTTGTTGTTGCGTCTTTTGGCTTTTCCCGGTTAGGGGTTGCCACAGCGGAACACCGGTCCGCTAATGATTGGCAGTATATTTTTACATGTCGAGTTTCCTGCCCTGATGCACAAACTTCAACGAAGGTACGCCAATTCACGCATGTCTCCACACAGAAGACGCTCTAGCTGAGAATCAAACAGGACGTCTTACTGTGAGGTGACAATGCTACCGCAGCACCACCACCGCAGTTTTATATATATATATATATATATATATATATATATATATATATAGAGAGAGAGAGAGAGAGAGAGTAGACTCCCTCTTATCCAGTCTCACTGGGATTGGACCTTAGGCTGGATAAACGAATGGCTGGTTAATAATAATATTTATAAGTTATAAATCAGCTAGAATAACAGGATTTGTGTTAGTATCTATTTTTCTAATGAATATTAAGTCTGAAAAGTCTTAAATGTCTATCATTATTCATTCCAGAGGAGGCGGAAGTGTTGTTCTTCTCTGTTGTGTTTTGCTAGGACTATGGCAGAAATTTGATGGCCGGTTAAACAGGAGGCTGTTTAAAGACAGGTTGAATAGGAGGGAGTCTACTGTATATTAAACTGACATTTACTCAAACACTGGATCATTGAGCCCCCTTTGTCAAACATCATTTCATTGACTGGCTTCTGCAAGGTGGAAAGATGTGCCTACTTCCAGCAGGACCCATGGTAAAGCTTGTTCCACCGTTTCTATGAAACGATGTTTGGCATATCAGGACAGTCTTTTAGTTGTTTGAAAGAAGTCTATAAATGCAAACATAATTTTGTGTGCGCGCGCGCGCGTGTGTGTGTGTGTGTGTGTGTGTGTGTGTGTGTGTAAGTGTGTGTTCTACCAATTTCGGATATCAAAATCACAATTCCTAAACTGGATGATGCAACTTAAATACAATACATGCTAAGAAATATTCTGGTTTAA
>NC_056747.1:237060721-237068221 GCF_019279795.1 Protopterus annectens | reverse complement strand
TTATTCTGATAACAGAAATAAATCCACAAGTTGATCACTTGAGACTTAACCTACATAATTTCACATTTATGGTCCCTCCCCTTTCCTCTATAAAATGATGCTCTAAAATTAAGTTTAGAAGGGACTTAAATATCAAATGCAGCTTAATAAACTCTGCTGGTTACGTTTTTTTGCACATCCTGGATATATTTCATTATGATTAGTTACGTCCAGTAAGCACAATACAATATTTTGACATTTACAGTTGTTTATTAATGTGTTAAATTTGGAAAATCTTTACAGATAACATGTTCTTTTGCATACTGGAGACTCATGGAGTAGTACATTTTGATTGATGTTTTATTTACCTACATAATATATCAATAAATGAACAGTAAATATTCTTCAGTGTTTATTTAATATGTGTATGTCATCAGTTTCAATTTATGTTTAAAAAGCATAGTGCATTTAATTTCGGTAGCTAACAGAAATGGAATTCTCAGTCTGTACACATTTCCCTGTATCAAGTATGCATTTTCAATACAGTGTAATTGTTTCAGTATGCAAATATGGCATACACATTTCAGTGTTAATTGCATGCAAAGCACTACTGATATAGTATGTGTTGCAGTCTATGGCATATTAACTGAGTCAATAGTACATGTATGCAGTGGTAAGCATTTCAGTATAAAATGCAATCACATATGTATGCAATATACTTTTTTTTATCATATAGTATATGTATTCCAGTATAGTAACAGACACTGTGTGTGTCCCTGTGAGTAATGTATGTTGCTATACAGCATATACAGCTCAATATCGATGATACATATGGCCTAATAGGCATATGGTGAGGCAGAGTACACAGAGTAGCAATTCATTAATTACTTACAGAAATACGCTAGCGTACAAGGACGTGTACTTCATATTAAGATATAATAGAAGTATGTGTGCTCCTTTATAACATTTATGTATGTCTGAGCCTGTACTTGTATCTTTTAGTTGACTACACATTCATTTCTGAAAGAAGTGTGTATTTTTTAGTGGTCATTGTATAAGCTTCAGTAGCTGGATTATGAATTTCAGTATATTAAAATGATCAGAATGTATGCATTTCAGCTATAAGCACATGCATTTTATTATACCGTTTGTATCCCAGCATGCAAGATATGAGATTTGCCATTTCTCTAACAAGTTAAATATATAGACTAAATGGTTCATAATAGACTGTATGATATATTAATATGTAATGAAGTCAGCAGTGAATTTGCTTTTGGATTTTATCAAGATCACAATGTCGTACGGCTCACAGTACACGTTCTTCTCGTTTCTGTTTTCTCCTAATTTCTCTCTTTCTGTCGTTCTCTCTCTCTCTGCCTCACCCACTTTCTCAGATAAATGTTGATGATTCATGATTGAAGTAGCTATAAATGTCTATGTTTGGTTCTGAAGAAGCCCAGTATATTTTGGATGGAAGAGCTCAACTTATGTGGTATTAAACTGTTAGTCCTATTCATCATTCTGTTGGAATCTTGTTTATAGACTTGATAAGCCCTGGACTATATGGACCCAGCTGTGGTTATTTGGTTTGAGTGGTCACATGGTTACACACCCACTTTTTGATTATAAATGTCTATGTGCCTGCCTGCATATGTGTGTGTATGTAAAGCTATGTATGTGAACCTGTACACCACCTAAATGTTTTCTCTACATATTCATTCCTACTTTCAGACTTACTGAAGTCTGCATGTCAGTCACAATTTTCTTCTTACATATGCTGACATAACTGTATTTCGAAGATGAAATACATTTATCTAATTCATGCCCCCAGTGTAAGTTGGAGATCTTTACTTGCTTATTTTAATTTCTGATGGGAAGAATGCTGAAAGTCAATGTGCATTTCTGTGGGTGTCCAAAGAGGAATGGAAAGCATTTAAAGTGGACAGGGAATATTTTCTTGCTGTTTTCCAGAGGCAGTTCCAATGGATTTTTATTAACTACTGAAACTACCTATAATCTTGTTCAGATGGAAGAAAGCAGAAAAAAACAGAGTAGCATAGCTTTTACTTACCAGCTCAGGATTTGGGCTTTAGTTTTACTACAGTATACAGCTTTAATAACTGAGCCATGCAACTGTACCTGGATGCGTGTGTGTTCATTCATATTTTTGTAAGTATGTGCAAATGTATCTCTTTGCACAAGTAGGAGGTGGACAGGTGCATTACCAATTACAAGTACTGGATGCCTGTTTTTCATCCTTGGATGTAATTTTATATGCCACTGAGTGAGAAAGTCAATAAACATTACCTTTTGTAGTCAACTGTTTTGTCCCTGCAGTGACTAAGTAAATATGTGGCTGAACAGGGATTTATATCTGATGTCGCTTCTTAAACTTGTGTTGTTTGACTTAACTGTGAATAAAAACTCTGCATCAGGGTAGGGGACTTCTGCATATTTTGAGAATATCTAACCCACTAATTTAGAACACACACTACATTAGAATTATCAGCTGCTTAAAATGACTGCCACAGATGCTCTTGCTTTCAGCTATTAGAAAGTGAAGACTATGTTGTTATTTTTGTGACATTATCCTGTGGCAGATTTCAGTAAAAAAATGAAATAGTCGGACCATTATGTCTTAAATAATTAGAATATTTTGGTGAATATCAACACAATTACTTAACATGACACAGAAAAATGTTCTTAATTCATTCAGCATCAACAGCAGAAAACAAGCTAAGTTTTAAGAACAAAAGACAAAGAAGTCCTATTACAATGCTCTCAATGGTGTATATACATTATCATATGATTTATTTTCCAGTAAAGTAGGCATATATCTGTTAAAGGCCATATTTCTTTAAAAACTGTCTAGGAATACAAATGTAATCAATATCTTTTTAGCAGTTACATACACACATGCATAGACACACATTCTCATTACATTTGTTTTAAACCTATATTTTTAAATATGAGGACAGTACCACATGCATGGCCTAATTAAAAGAAATACAGTTGACGGTCTACGTTTAGTCAGTTGTGACATAACTTTTCTTTGTTTCACACTGGCTACATCCTTCTGTTAAACTTAAGAAGCAGTCTGTCTTTTTGTATTCATTTTAACCAGTGGTATCAAAGTACAATAAATGCAAGAAAAAAGCAAGTGGCTGAAACAGGCCTTGTATTTGTTATGGATAGAACAGATAGAATATATATATTACAGTTATGCATGTATCTCTCATGTCTCTACATTTTAACATCCCGCTCGCCCTGGTGAGGGTACTTCTGCCAGCAGACTAAGCAGGGCAGACCAAAATTCCCTTCCCCAGCTGCTGTGTCCAGCTAATCCAAGCAATTCCAAAACATTTAAAGGCCAGATGAGGGGATAGAACCTCTCCAGCACACTCTGGGTTTGCCTTGAGCTTTGTTCTAGTACTGCGTTCTCAGACAACTCCAATGAGAGAGATCTAGACGACAGGCAAGATGTCTGCGGCACATCGATACTTCTTCTTGAATAAAAAAAATAGTAGCTGTTTTTCAGAGCCCTCACAGATCAAGGAACTCTTCATGCCATCATGTAGTTTAAGGTTGGAAACCCTGGAAAGAAGCTTGACTTTCATTATTTGTATTCACTATTTCATTTTTAGGTCACTACCCATAACTTATTACCAAGGGGAAAGACAGGATTGCAGACTGATCAGTAAACCAAGAGGTCCGCATGAGAGTTTACTTAATTCCTGCTTCACTAATACATAATATTACAGGGCAGCTAAGACCACACCCACTGTCCCTATTCTCTTGTCAGTCTGATGCTTGTGTCGAGTAACACATAAAAAAAGACTCTAAGGTATTTAAATTGCTCCAGTGAAGGTCACTGTTCCTCCCCTTGAAAGGTAACAACTTGCTCTTTTCTTGGAGAGCACAACAGCATCATATTTGGTGCTTCCCAGCCAATCTGTACCCAGCAGTGAATCAGTCAAATGTGTATTAAAGGTCACAGTCAGGTGAGACCAAAAAGGGTGCTTGTAAAGAACAGATATGTCATATCTAAGTCCCTAAACCAGCCTGCTTCCAAACCTCAGATGTATCCTCGTATCCTATCAGTAAAACTCCTGAACAGGAGTGCTGACAAAATGCAATTCTGGCAAAGTCCAACACAGACTTGAAATGACTTCAACTTACTGCACCATATATGAACACAACTCCTATTGCTATCATTCAGGGCTGAACAGCATATGACAGCAGCTCTGGTGTGCCACATATCTGCAGAACATGCTACAACATGTTAGGGCATGTTGCCATAATCCTGTCCAAGTCCACAGATAAAAAGCAAGCTTCTGTAACACCTCACATGACTATGTAAGGCTAAAACGCTTGTCTGTTGTTGCAAAGTATGTGTGGAATTTACATTCTTCCTCCTGAATTCAGTGCTCAGCTACTATCTAGAGTCCATTCTGAAGCAGTTTGGCAGAGGCTTTCCATGGAGGTTGAGCACACTCTATGATACCATTTCTTAAACATGGGAATGACAACTCCAGATTGCCAGTACAAAGTTACCAGCCATACCTTTCATGTAGCACTAAAGGGGAGCTCTAAGCAGGTGACAAACAATACTCTCTTGTGCATGCTCTAAGATCACTTCTTGGAACATGCAACTCATCAAACTGTGTTTTTACAGGGGGGTAATCCCCCTGCTAATTATCCATACTAACTCTGAGATTGCCCAATCCCCTGGGAGGGGGCATATTCCCCTTCCCTGGGGATATTTTTTTTTTCTCACATAGTTGTCGACCATACAAAGATTGATCTTAGTCACATCTGACCAATCTAATGATAGCCATATATACTGAAATGTCAAATTTCACTGATTTGATGTTTCAGTAACCTAAATCATAAAATCAGAACTAAAATGCCTATTGAAAAATACTGAAAACAAAAGACACACTCTCCCTTTATCAAGGACCTCACTTAGTCCCCCCTTCCACTTCTCATAAGGTATTTACATAATTCCACACAAACTGCAGAATTATATATTTACTTTGTTTTACTGCTCTACCCAGTGCATTATCTCAATGAAAAATTATGTTTCTTAATGTCTTTTTTTTGGCTCCTTCTCCATACTTGGAACTTTAACTTGTTTGTATGTACCTAAGAAATGTTCATAGGTTCATACTAGGCTATCTGCCCTGGGGCAATTATAAGCCTAGCCCGATTTTGTTTGGCTTACGCCACCCCTTGATTTGAGTATACTGTGCCCTTTCTACGGTTTAGTTTACTGTGCCTCTGTCTAATAGTGACACGGAAGTAATCCCCGGAACAAACCTACGATCCCCCATCCACTCATCAAGATTCTTCTTGAAGAGATTCAATGAGGTGCTCTGCCTAACATGAATTTGAATTCTATTCCAGAGCGAAGGGAGCCTCTGGGTTATGAATCTGTCCCTCCAGCAAGTCCTATTTATTTCTGTGCTGAGGTTCAAGTCCCTCGAGCGTGTGGCTCTAAGGGATTTAGATTTACTGAGGTGGAGCATGTCCATTAATTCTGGATTGGACATAGCTTTATATGTCAGGCATAGATCGCCTCGAAGTAGGCGGTATGCAACTGAGTAGAGCTGGAGTTTTTTTAACCGAGCAGCATATGGCATCTGTTTGAGTCCCTTGATCCTCTTGGTGAGGTACTTTTGGGGTATTTCTAATTGCTGCAGGTGTCGGGTAAGATACATCCCAAAAGGGGCATTGTATTCTATGATGGGCCTGATGAGGGATGAATAAAGGGGCACGATTACCTCTCTTGATCTAGATGTGAATCCTTTCATGATGAGGTGGGCCATGTAGAAGGTCGTTCTAACCACTTTGGCAATGTGGTTGTCAAAGGAGAGATTGCTATCAACTTGGGTCCCCAGATCCCTAATTACTTTCTCTGTACTTAATGGTTTACCACCTATGTGGTAGTTTGTGGGCACATTGTTTTTGCCAAAGGGTATGACTATACACTTTTTGGCATTTAGCTTTAGACCATGGCTCTGGCACCAGTTATCCATCTCTGTGAGACCTTTTTGAAGGATGCTTGTGTCAGCTGGAGAGTCGATTATGGCGCCTAGTTTGCAGTCATCTGCGAACTTGGTGAGCCATAGTCCTCCCACGTTGGCCTGTACCTCGGAAAAGTATATACCGAACAAGAGCGGTCCCAGGACAGAACCTTGTGGGATACCACTTGTGACTGGTTTCGAGTCTGACATGGCTCCAGCAACTCTCACTCTGTGGGTTCTGTCTTTGAGCCAGTCTGCGACCCATCTTGTGACATAGGGGTTTATATTTAAGCTGGATAGCTTATCTATGATGCCCGCATTGGGGTATTGTGTCAAATGCCTTTGCTAGGTCTAGATAGGCTGTGTGGACTATCTTCCCTTCATCTATGGCTTTGGTGACTGTTTCAAAGAAGTCAACCAGGTTCAAAAGGCAGGATCTGCCCTTGACGAAGCCGAATTGGGTAGGATCTAGTGTCTGTAGGTCCCCGATGTCTTTGTTTATGAGCTCCATGATGATCCTCTCGATAGCCTTGCAGACTAAGCTAGTCAGGCTTATGGGGCAATAGTTTCCAGAGTCCGTGGAGGCTCCACCTTTGTGGAGTGGGACCACTTTTGCTGTACGCCATTCTGTGGGCACATATCCTGTAGTGAGGCTGAGATTGTACAGCTGTTTTATTTGAGGGATTAGTTCTTCTTGGAGTTCATGTAGGATGCAACCTGGGATGCCATCTGGTCCCATGGAAGCAGTGTTTTTTGCTTTGGAGAGGGCAGCCTTCACCTGAGCATCAGAGATGTTTGGGAGGCAGCCCCCTGCCGGGATAGACACTTGCTCTTTTGGGGTGGAGGGGGTGGAGAAGTTTGCACTGAACCTGTCTGCCAGGATACTGGCGATGTCTGTGGGTTCAGTGTATTTTCTGTCGTTTAGAATCAACTCAGAACAAGTCTGGGAGTTGCATCCCAGGTTCCTAACATAACTGAAAAAAAGCCTTATGATTGTCTTTAGTGTCCTGTGCAATTTTTCTCTCAAAGCTGGCCTTGGTGGATTTTATGAGGGATCGTAATTTTTTGCTAGTACTGATCAGAGATGCCTTCCCTATTAGGGATTTTGCTCTATCATGTAGTATCTTCCTCCTTCTGTTGTACAGTCTATTTATGGCTGGGGTCCACCAGACTGGATGCCTGTCTTTGGATGATTGGGTCTTGGTTTTGTTTGGGATAGCATGATCCATGCATTCCTGGAGATGTCCGTAGAATGCATTTATATAGGATTCTGCAGTTTGGGCCGTAGTTTCCACTGGCCCTGGGGCCTTGAAAGATTTCACTTCGGTTTTGAGAAGTGAGAAGTTCGCTTTTGAGAAGTTTTTCACTGTGGTTTTCTGGGATGGGGGTGGGGTCAGGATGTAGATATCCAGTGAAATTAATTTATGGTCTGATCTTACCAATGAAGGATATACTTCTGGTATGGAGCATAGAGTCCCCATGTTGGTAATGATCA